>NC_048899.1:6702140-6982175 GCF_011077185.1 Oxyura jamaicensis | reverse complement strand
ACCTGAACAGTTACTGTTTTCATCATTCAAGGAGACAAAGGAAAGAGAAAGAGCAAAAAGCCTTGGAGAGCTGACAAGTGGGGCTCGGGGGGGTGGGGAGAAGACACACAATGAGGCTCCATCCAGTTTCAAACAAAGCTGAGGGCTAATAGGGACTAGCTGTTGGCTTTTAAATGTCAGCAAGCTGGAAAGGGATTTCCAGACCCACTGCCCCAGCTGCTGGAGGTCCCCCTTCCTGATATTGCTCGCCTCAGTTATTAATGGAGACGAATTAGTGCACAGTGTCAGACAGAGGCAGCTCTTTACAGGGAGGGATTAAGACTTGGATCTGGCTTTTTTTGATAGCTGACAGTGAAAATGCCACCAGCTGGGAACACCCAGAGTGTTAAGCGTGGCCCTAACTCACCTTTATCTGCCTAAATCCCCTGTGTTAACACGGGGCTAAGATTAACCTTTATAAAAGCCCCCTGAGCCACTCAGAGAGATGAGAAAAATGAGAAAAGATTCTCCCTCAGTTGCAAGAGAAAGCTGTAATAGAGACCAAGCGCAGCTGCTGAAGGATGTTCTACACTTATGAAGATGCATATTTCCCCAGCTTGAAAAAGCAAGAGTCAACAGCTGGACAAGCCGTACGCTCACAGAACATCTTGTGATCATTTATAAGAGGGAGAGCAACGTGAAAACCTTTTTACAGACACAGTACAACCCCAGCTCCCCACTGGAATAATGAGTTATTTACACGAGCACAAGGGTCTTAAAGACTCCACTATGCCAAGTCAGCGATAGAAAACACAGTAAGTGGGCTTTCCTACCAGGAAGGTTTGTGATCTTAAAAACAGGTTTGCAAACTCAAAAAAAAAAAAAAAAAAAAAAAAAAGTCTTAAGTGTGAGCTGCAGAGGACAACGTCCCCTTTCCTTCATGGAGGGTATGTGCAGATAGACGAGTTGACTGCAGAAAAGCCAAGAGGTAAAATTGCCCTTACTCTGTACGTTAACTAACTCCACACTTACCATGAGATATATGACAGGCAAACACCATGGGTCTGAAGGCAGAAATAATTTTGTACCCTCGCTCATCTTACAGTAACACCAACGCTTACCCGGAAACTCTGAAAGATGAAGTGATTTACCTACTGTGACAGGAGACAGGTTAAAGAATGCTAGGGAAGAAGTTGAGCCTGTTTCAAAGAACAGGGGATTCCTGGATGCTAAATTTAATGTGGAGTCTTAATTGCTTTCAAGTTTCAAGCCCATACCAAGGCAACAATTGCAAAAAGACAGTACTCTCAGACTGCAGCTTATCACTCTGTCATCCTTTGTTTCAGTTTGCTTCATTTTTTTCCTTCCATCCCTTCCCAAAAACACTAATGGCAACCTGCCAAACTGGCCAACTTGACTGTAGCTTCTGTCAGTGCAAATAAAGGCTGAACACTGGCCAGCATTTAGCAAGTGTATTATAGGAATAAACAAACGCAAGTGATCCAGATTTCCACCAACACTGCCACAGACTGAACTGCCAGGACACAGGAACAGAACAAGCATGGACTTGGATTGCATCAAAAGGCAAACATATTACCTGAACACAGAAGACCCGAGAAAACACAGATGTCAGCAAGAGAAAGTAAATATATCCCCCCAGCTGTTGTGCTCTACAGAGGAATTACACACAATAGAGATTACCTGGACTTCAACAGCAGCGAAGATTCTACACAAACAGTTCAAGTGTGCTTGACAGAGGAAAGCAAGGGAGTGAGGAACACTTGACCTCTGCCACCTCAGTGGACCCAAGCCATTAACAATCATTAAAGGCACATTGGTCAAGGGCTTTCAATCTTTTGTTACCTTGGCCATTGCATATATCCGAGTGCTGGATGGCTCAGAGAGTTCCTTCTGGAGATCTGTGCTGGCTGGCCAGGCTTTATTCAGGGGCAGGTGTGAAGTGAAGCCATCTACAGAGGGGTGGCACATTCTCAGGGCTTTTTGGAAGCTCTCTTCAAAAGTGCGGCCGATAGCCATAACCTGTAAGGGAGAGCACATCAGTTACAGTGAGCTGCTGCCCTGCTCTCTCCTGAGTAACAGATGGGTGCAAGTTTAAGCCACACGGACGGACAGGCAGAAAGCTCACAGCCTTCAACTAGCTCCCTAAGATAGCCCCACTGGCTTTAAAACAGGTGCAGCTGGCTGCGCCTTGG
This sequence comes from Oxyura jamaicensis, assembly GCF_011077185.1. Lineage (NCBI taxonomy): Eukaryota > Metazoa > Chordata > Aves > Anseriformes > Anatidae > Oxyura > Oxyura jamaicensis. The sequence goes on along the minus strand of NC_048899.1, from coordinate 6,979,983 downwards.
GAGTCCCACTGCTAGGCCTGCCTCTGCCAGTAATTACCAACAGGGAGTTTGGGACAAGTGACTCCTATCTGGCTTTGTCTCCCTACCTGTAAAATAGAGGCAATCGCTGCTCTCCTCGTAAACTGCTTTGAAGTGCTGCAGTAGCGGAGAGCATTACGCAGCAGCATGGGTGTAGTAATACAGAAGGATATTTCTGTTTAACAACCTGTTAGAGAGAAACTCACAGTGGGAATTTTAAGGTTCAGAAGAAATCTGCTCCTCTTCCTGTAAATTACGTTTAACAGTGACACTCCCCTGTGAGGGCTCTCTTAAAGCATTATTCCTCCTTGGCACAGCAGCACTGGGGTTTCCCACCTTCAATCTTGACTTCACATCCAGTAAGAAAGAGAGACTTGCTCTGTGGAAATCTGTGAGGTAACAGAGCCCTTTCTCAAATTTCTACATTTATATTTCCCAGTGCGGCAAAACCCTAACAACGTAAAAATCTTCTCAAACACAATGTTGAAAAATGTCAAAGAGGAAAATAACATTGTTTTCTCTTTTCTCACAGCTCCGAGCCCATTGCCCAGCACAGAAGAGATGTGGAGAAAAACAAAAAACAAAAAACAAAAAGAAAAAACAAACAAACAAACAAACAAACAAAAACAGGCAAAGCCAGACTGTTCAATTAATAAAAATGCAGTAGGTGCTGCCATCTGCTTTCAGGTTCAGGCCTAGGAAGATGATCGTGACATACTAATTGAGATAAAGCTGCAAGAAGCCCTTTGCTTCACGGACACCCTCTTCTCCTGGAGACTAATCATTTTGGTGAGTGCCTCTGCCAGCAGCAAGCTGTATCTCCTAAGCTTCTCCATCCTTGTGTCAGTTCACCCCCGGCAATGGTAGACCAGAACAGTTGGGACCCTTTCCCCTCTCTCTTTACCCAGCATCCTGTTTTAAGAAGGATGAGAAGGACAGGGGATTCATGTGGTTCTGCTTTTGTGATAGACAGCCACCGGAAGGACTCAGTATTTTCCCCCTGCAAATGGCTATGGCCAGGGAGTGATGGCCATACGACTGATGGTTGATAAGACAACTGCATTTAGGAGCTCCAGCTCTACAGAACAGTCCAAAAAACCCTTAAGCAGAAAGAGTTAATATCAGTAAGCATCAGCTCACTGAAAAAAAGCTCATTGACATTAAAAGCCAAAACTGCAAATGAAAAACGAAGTTCTAATTAATCCTTCTAATTGTGGTGAAGGCTCATTGTGTGAGCAAGGTAGAATTGATGTTAGGAAGGTCTCGTGTCAAAATAATTTAATAAAATAGCTACTTGAAAAGCATTAGGAGAAAAAGGCAGCTGAAAAAACCCACAAAATTAATTATTTTGCTTTGGTAGCTGATATGTAATTAACTAATTAAGAGGGTAATTTATCCATTTCCCTCCCTCTTAAAACTTGGTCTGAAAACACTGCTATTGTCCCAGACGCCTTAAAATCAGGGTTTAAAAGTCCCTCTGTCATGTTCCAGACATAAGAGACTTAATAATCAAGATAAATAAGTCAGAACTTCAGAGCCGTATCACATGTTGTGTTTGGATTTGAAGAGCAGAAGTAGGCCAACATTTGGCATATGGATTTAACAGGGAGGACAGATAACTATGGGAACAACTAGGAGCTGTTTATCTACATCACTGAAAACCTTAAACTACAGTTCTTGAAGTTATACTCAAATTAACGATCACTACAGAACTCCACACAAAGAATAACTCTGGGAGTCTTGTCATGAGTGTCAGGAATGAAGCAAACCTCAGGTGATCCAAAGTGGTCTCTTCCTTTAATAGTCAAACCATTTATGAATCCTTACTCCGATATCCAAGATTATTTAACTGAAAGGAGTTTGGGCTGTGTAGAGTACTGGATACAAATCATCTGAATTGAGTTAATGTCTTCAAAAGCCATTTGGCCCAGGAAGATAGATATCCTGAGGACTTTCAAGAAAGAGAAATGTCTTTCCAGAGTGGTACAGTGGAAGGGAAGGAGAGGATCTCACACTCACCTCTCCCACACTCTTCATGGAGCTTCCAATCCGGTTGGAGGTGCCCTGAAAGCGGTCCAGATCCCAGCGGGGTATCTTGGTAACAACATAATCCAGGCTGGGCTCAAAGCAGGCCGAGGTGTTTCCTGTCATCACGTTTTTGATTTCCGGTAAGGGGATCCCCAAGGCAATTTTGGCAGCGATGAAAGCTAATGGATACCTGCCATAGAGGAAAGGTAGAGAACACTAGAGTGAGAAGTACTTGCTTTTGCAATTTGCTTGTACTTCAAATGACACGGAAACTTCATAAACACTCCAACCTGCTTTCTTTAAAGTATTTGCAATACTAAATTGCAACTGTTCCCTGTTCCTGGCACATTTCTGTTAAGTGTAAACTCAGACTGTCATCCTAGATCAGCTCACACATGCCTTCACTCTTGATACAAATCAGCTGTTGAAAAGAAAGCAGAGCCCTGAGCTTAAGCTGCAGCCCTAAAGTTCAGGATGTTTGGATCAGCTTCCTGGGTTTTGCCACCAACTTCTTAGTTCCCCTCTGCCTCACTTTGTCACATGTAAAATTAGAACTATGAGTTGCTTGGTTTTGTTCTTCTTTCTTCAAATATTGAGCTTCTCAGGGCCTGGACTATGCTTTGCAGGTGGCTAGGTGACATAATCCCTGCTTGGTTGCAGCCACGGGCAGTCTACCAGTAAAAACACTTAGACTAATTGCCTCATAGTCCTAAGGACAGACCCCCTAAAAAGGATGCCCCGTGCCCCAGCTAAAAGGTGTTTGATACACGGTACTATAACTGCAAGTGACCTGGTGCGGTACCATGGCTGACTGATCCCCAAAAGTGGGAGATCAATGTTTCTCCTTTCATGTTTTTCATTTAGCAGATGAAGGAAATGAACTTCCTTTTTTCCCCTTCTATATTCTCTCTTTTCTTTTTCCTCAAAAGGAAAGGTGGCTTCCCCACACAGTTGCACAAAGTTGTATACTTTCTCCAAGCCTCAAAAAAATTAACTTTTCATTTGAACACAGGAATCACAAGAGGAAAAAATGATACTGGGGGCTTCAACAGTCTACAAAGAATTAGACTTAGTTCAAGGATGGCATTAGGAATGGAGATGACTGGTCTGCAAAGCTGGCCCAGCTGGAGCAGAGGGAATGCAGTCAGCCTACCTTTGCTAAGGATGTCATCCTTCACAATTTTTAGTTGGCTGGAAAAGCCTCATCAACAAACAAGTTGCTTTATTCCAATATTAGAAGGAAAGTCTCATCTTGAAAAATCACCTGCAATATTCCCCACATCTTCTCCTTACACCACATACTTTTTCATGACGGGTACTGACAGCTGAACCACTCCGTTACAAAATACACACTGCGTAAGCAGCCAGAGCACTTCTGTATCAGGCACTGTATACATCAAGCAGCCCTCAGCCTAACTTCCTATGATACTGTAAGCATTTCCTTCCCCAGAAATCTTCCAGTCTTTTGCTCATTCACTGGAAAGGATATTTGAGGTAACTATCACCAGCACCATCTGCAAGAAGCCTCTGGCTTGCTGATTCCAGGTATCGCATTGGGTCACAGGCCTAATCCAAACGTGCTTTTTGGAACGTTCCTCTGCACAAACAGTTCCCTCCCTCAGGACCATTTTCCTACAACATTTCCATCAAAGCCAGTTTCACAATGACTTTTTTGAGGTGCTTCCAGTCACACACAATGCATTTGCAACAGCTCTTTGGAAATCCCCCAGTGCTTCATCACACCCAAAGCGAGTCCAAGGTCTCGGCACAAAGCTGCCTATAACCCAAGTGGCTCCAGCCTTTCCAGTGCATCATTCAAAAGCGAGATCCTGGCTGTTTTTTGAGAATCCCAGATGTGTGGTGATTGTCCCTCCTCAATGCAACAGAAAGGTACTGCTTCCTACCCTAATACATTGCAGAGCTACCTACCTGGGTCTGGATCTCGCTTTATTATCCACAAAGCCACCATTTTAAAGATGCATCGTGCCCACAGTGAGACCACACAAACAGGTATGTTTTGCTGCAAGTTTGTCATCCACAAAGAAAACAATCCAACACCCACTGTCCAACATCATGGCTTATCTCCGCTCTGCTGACACTTCAACAACACAGGATTGTTGAAAACTGCAAATTACAGATTAATTTGCACCTCTCAACAGCATCTGCAAAGTGCAATTAGCAAGCCAATTTTTAAACTGCCTGCTCTGACCATCCTTATCTTGATTAGTTTATGATTAGCCAACAAAACAAAGCAGCTAGCAATACCATTTGCATCAATCTGACAGACAGCTCGTTAATAACTGTGTCCTCTGGGTCCCAGAGATGATTTGCAGCCAACATATGGATACAGTGGATATGCTTTGTAAGGAGAGCTAGTAGGCTCTCCTCCCACACACCTGGGAGTTTCTCCATTTGCAGCAACAGCATCAGCAGGCAGGAATGGACCTGGAGGGCTCACTAACCCCTTCTTCCATCTCCCTGCAGGACTGATTCTCCCATCTCATTCCTAGGAGGTGCTGACAGGAACCACCATCCTTAGAAACTTCCCATGCAGGAAACTACATCTCCCTGCTCTGACTGCTCCAGAGTTGCCCCAATAGCCACCTTTAGTCTTCCTTGCTGCAAATTAAGCTTACAACTCCTTGTCTTAATGGCATGGACAGCAGATACATGATAGCAGATACTTCTTCCTTGCAGCTGTCACTTACGTATTTAAAAAATACCCCAGTCCAAGTCATTGCCTTAATTCTCTTTCTGATCTCCACTCAGTCTTTGTTTGCTCATTAGTTTGTTTTGTGATTGTTCTTTAAATAAACTTACCCTGTTGCCTTGGATGCCAAAGCTGAACTTCTCGAGAGTCTGGCATTCACTTCAATGATGTAGTACTCCAGGGAAGTTGGATGCAGAGCAAACTGGATATTACACTCTCCCACAATACCCAAATGTCGGACAACCTTGATGGCACGATCCCTCAGCATCTGAAATTCCTCATTAGCAAGTGTCTGGCTTGGAGCCACTACAACAGAATCCCCTGTTTGTCACAAGGTAGCAGAGAAGAAAAATAAGAAGCAGTTCAGCAGCACTAAATTCTAGCCACATAGGTCACTTTGCTAATCCATTGCCAGTAATGAAGTTATCACAAACATTCAGAAGTGTGGATGCAATGAAAAACAGATAGTCAGAGTCCCAGAACTGGATTTTGGAGAAGCCAAAAGCCATCTTAAGAAAAAAATGAGATCATCGGGACAGGTTTAGCCTAACAATGTCTGTTTTACACACTAATTGACTTCATCACAGACGTGAAGAGCATTTCTAGAGCCCACCTCACGGACACAACTACATAAACTAGTGCATAAAAATAAACAAGAGCAATTTCCAGTGAGCCACCCTATGCCCAAGCCTACCTGTGTGGACTCCCATGGCATCGATGTTTTCCATACTGCAAACAGCAATGCAGTTATCAGCACCATCTCTCACAACTTCATATTCTATCTCCTTCCAGCCAACAACTGACTTTTCCACCAGAATTTGGTTAGTCATTGCAAATGCCTAGGAGTATGTTAAAAATAAATTAACAGTAGAATAGAAAACTTTGTTAGAACATGTTTTGTTACACCTTGTTAGAACATATTTAAGGCTTCTGTTCTCCAGACATCCCAGGCCAACAGGAAAATTGAAAGACGAATTTATGCGAAGTTCACAGCACCAATGACAAGCACTCCATGCTTCTCTTCAGACAAAAAAAAAAAATTAGCTTTATTTGAAAGGCACAGAAAATATTTATGTGATCAGATGGTTAAAAAAGCAGGGCATTTGGGCTCACAGTGGCATGTAAATAACAAATAGGAATACAAAGCTATCTAAGGCACCAATCACACAACAGACACATGCTTTTGTTTGTGCATATGGGCAGCCCCATGGGATATTCATGGGAATTCAGTGGGATAACTCTGCAGAATGCTAAATGACTAAGTGATGGGAAGTGTGGGTGCCAGCAAACACTACTTAATTAATAGCACTAATAATGTTGCTTATCATTGGCATACTAACCAGAAGCAAGATCCGTGATTTATTCTGAAACTAATCTTGCAAGCACTCCTCAGCACAAGAGACAAAAATGAAAAATACAGTTTGTTGGTAAATGAGCATAATCTAAGTGAATAAATGGCCTTAATATTAGCAGATAGAAAACATTAATCACATCTCGCTTAAAAACTTAGAAAGTAACGGGCACATTATCAATTCATCCTTTAGCAAAGCTTCTTCTTTTAATGCGGCACATGAATCAGTTTTCAGCCTTGTCCCCTCTGCAGTCAGCTCAAGCTGTTATTCAAATGCTACCCTTAGGACAGTTGCCAAACTCATGCACAAGAAAAGAAAGAAATAGTTTGAAGAGTAGCACTTCACCCAGTCTAAGGAGGCACTGAATTTGTGGTGATGTATCAGGAACACCTAACCATGCTTGTAGAACAGTCTATGCTACTCCTCTGGTTCTGTCTACTGCCTCCTCTCACTCAAAATGAGCTGATGCAGGAGACATGAACTCAAGGCCGTGTTAGTTGAGCTAGCCGTGCTGTGAAGAAATACTCCTACAGGTGTTCAGTTGTCTGAACCTGCCCAGAGGTTCAGGGTGTCTGAAAATCTGGTTCACAGAATTACTGCAGACCATCTCCATAGCTGAGATGGAAAGAAGAGTGTTTCTGCTGGGCTACTGAAATGAGAAACCAAAGTTGAGCTAATCCAAAACCACCCAAACTTTTTTTACTGTCAATTTTGAAACATGGCTCTTCATTCAGAATGCTGAAGCTCTCAGTATGAATTTTGAAAAAAAATAAATTCTTTAAAGTAAAACAGAATCAGACTTCTGGCAAAAATACAGATTCAGAAAGACCATCATTTTCTTAAAATATGGCATTGCCCCATTCCTAAAATTTTACAAAAGCAAGATGCTTATGAAAAGCTATTGCTTTACATTTGTTCATGGGAAAATGGAGATGTTCTGAACCACAAAGAAAATAGTGTTGATCAAAACCACGTTGTCTTACAGAAAAAGATTTTGATATAGACCTTCCAGACAGCTGCACTCACAAGCTTTCTGGGTGAATTTCTGCTTCCTCTAAACAGAGGACCGTGCATAAGCTTGGGTGAGTGAAGTGTTTCCAACCTCAGCCATCAATCCCTAAGATAGGGTTACAGTACCCACTGCCACCTCCTGCATCTGTCAGTCCTGTCCACTGAGCCTCCAGGGGACAGGCATTGCCTAAGCAGATGTTTGCTAAACACTATGTACACTGGCCCCAGAATTTGTTTGCATGACAACAGAATATATATGAATATTTTCATATACAGCTCTTAAAGCTATCAGCAATATTTCTTTCTAGAGATACATGAAAGATTAAGAAGGTTAGAAAATCAGGAAAAGAGAAAAACAGGAATTTTGAAGACATTGGTGGAGATTTATTTCCTAAAATTCAGGATATGGGGCAGGGAGAAAAAAGCTTTTTTTTTTTTTTTTTTTGATCTTCCCAAATCATTTTACTTCTCACAGCAAATTTGAAGAAAACAATCCCAGATTTCCAACAAAGTTGTTTCTTCACAGCCAGACACAGCTGGTAGATGTCAAATTACGAAGAGCATCATCCCGTTAAATTTTTACATCAGCTTTTGACTTAGCAAAAACACTTTAGACTGAAATACATCAGAGGCCCAAGTCTCTCAGCTCTTCTGACTCTGACACTACATTATCACTGAGCTCTTCAAAGGTTTCAACTTCCTTGACATCCGTCATGTGCCATTCACTCCTGCAAGCAGGTGAAAATAATTCACTATGATCTTCCCAGACTAAAATTGCTGAAACACTCGCTCAGATTAAGACTAGCTTAATCATTTTCATTACCCAAGTCAGTAGCAGGAATTACAAAAAAAGAGAAGGGCATTAGAAGGAATTAGGACAACGTTTTACAGGTAAGATGAAAGGCAGGGTATGTACAATTCCAGTATCTGTGAATATCACGTGAATACCTATTTAAAAATAAATAATTTTTTTAAAAAAAACCAGATGTCCAGACTATTCCAAGAGCTTGCAATCGCAGACTTACCTTTGTACCAAGGTCCAGCAAACTTTCCTCATCAGGACATATGCCTGACCCCAGACCACCAAGGGCATAAGCAGAACGTATCATGACTGGGTAGCTAATCTTCTCAGCTGCCTTCAAAGCATCTTCAATCTTAAAGGAGAGGGGGATACATTTCAGAGACAATAAGAACAACTCAGATGAATAAAGTCAACCAACTCAGGTTACTCTGTTAACTGGAAATCCCATCAATAAGACATTCAGCTGTCTGAAGACAAAATGAAAAGAGCGATGTTGGCATTTTCACATTACTTTGTTCTGCCCAACAGCAGAAAAATGGACATGGGCTCAAGAAGGTGACGTCTGTCCTCACCGTGGCTTTCCTCACTAATTTCTCGTGTTCTTACCTGGTCTGTCTTCACAGACTATAGCATCAAATAACAACAGACATCCTGGTTTGAGACTGTTTCCTCCAAACTCAAACATACCTTCCACTGAACTAAATACTTTTTCACACTCTCATTCTCAAGAGGGATTTCAGAACTAGGGATTTTTGAGGACTTAAAATCCTAAGCCTAAATGGCTTGTACAAGTTGTTTTGTTTTGTTTTAAAAAAAAGTGGCCACTGAAATTTTATAAACCTTTGTACTGCAGCACAGAAGTCACCCAACCCTAATTTACTCTTCCTTTCAATGGATAAATTAGCTTAGGCCTTCTAAGTGCTTAACTGCATTTTCATCCATTTTAAATTGCTGTGAACCAGCACCAATCCCCATGAAGTGCCGATGAAAGCGCACAAGCTACAGTATGCACAGTTGTATTTAGCTTTCACTGAACAAAACTATATATTTTTTTTAAATAACTCTGGCAACAATAATAGTAATCACATCTTCAAAATTGTCGATTTACCGATTCCACTGCAAAGCTAGGAGCAATCTTTTCATTTAGCTCAGTCAGTTTATCAGAAAAAAGCTTTCTATCCTCTGTAGCCATGATGGATTCAACTGATGTACCTAGGACCTTCACACCATGCTGCTGCAGGACTCCTTGCTTGAAGAGTTCCACTCCTGCAGAGCAAGCAAAGCCACAGCTTTGAGGGCTGATGGTAAATGAAGAAGAAAGCGTTCAGAAGATATCTGACTACCTAACCACTTGTCTGGCATCATCAACAGATATAGCTATTATTCTTTGTCAATATTAGAACTCAGAAGCATTACACAATCATTTCTTCCCTGAAATCTAAGGAACACTGGATTACTACTAAAGTTACTGCTTGGCAGTTGTGTAAGAGACAAAGCAGTACAGGTGGTACTGTTGCAAGAAGGTTAAATGAAGCTAACCTTTCCTTTTGATCTCTGTCTGCATGGTCTGAGTACCCCCAGTTCAGCTATGGTAACCAGGAGATGAGCTTCCAGAATGATTTACTTTTCAGTACTGAAAACAGTGATTAGATGCTATGTCCATAGCTTAGGCATTGCTCATTCTGCCACGGTCAGCATCTCTGCCTGTGCCTCTAGGCAACACAGCAGAGACAGATCTTGCACATTTGCGCATTAGGAGTCTGCTGAATGTGTGGTGAGAGCAATGAGTTGGCCTGCAAGGGCTGCCAAGGCACCTGCACTGTACTCACCGCAGTTGAGAGCTGTTTGGCCACCCATGCCCAAAATTAATCCATCAGGGCGTTCTGCCTTGATGACCTCTGTGACAAAGTGCGGAGTGATGGGAAGGAAGTAGACAGCATCAGCCTGCTTTATGCCAGTCTCATTGGTCTGAACTGAAGCGATGTTAGGATTCATGAGGACAGTTTTTACATTTTCTTCCTAAAAAAAATAATAATAATAATAATGAAAATCTGCATTAAAGCTAGGCCTACATGAAAGAAGAGCTAACAGCAGCAGCAAGGACTGAAGGTGTTCAACAAGCAGCTCCATCAACAGCAGAATGTAGAAAGCCTGGTTCCTCATGATATTGTATGCACTAATAGATAAACTCTGCCTCTATATGCAAGAGGAAGGTTAGCCAAAACTTTATTCCCTTTTTTCTCTGTCACAGATGAGAAACTGAGATAAAGAGATAGTAAAGTTTATCATGTTTCCTGCTATAACAGTAAGAGGTTTACAGCTCTTTTGGCTGCAGATGGAATTTCACTACAGTTTGCTCAACAATGGAAAAGTCTGAGACAGAGCTAGGCAGATCAACTCTTCCAACTCTCAAAATACCAGTGCGTAAAGAGGACACCAACCAAGTTTAGCTAAAGAGGCCAGAACATGGTCATGCTTAAAAGAAAAAACAAAACCCAACCAACCCCCCCAAAAAGCCAACACACCAACCACAGGCAGATAAAGAGCAATGCATTACTGCTTGGTTGAAAAGGTGTACTGGGAAGTGCTCTTCATTTTTATGGGAACTCATTATAATCTCCATCAATGTCTGGTAAGGCAATGAACTTCTACAGATGAATAAACCCTTTACAAACAACACTAATTATGGATGCAAAATGCATTATTATGTATAATATATATAATTATATTATATATTATAATTATATATAATATATAATTGCCATATAGGAATAGTGGAGGCTAAGAAACAAGAGAGGAAACTTTCAGAACAAACAGGAACTGTGATCAGAAATAAAGAAAAGAAAAAAGAGGAAAAGGGATGGTAGATTAAGTCAGCCACTATTCCTCAAGCAAATGGTATGGAAGAGTTGCTGGGATTAGTGTAGAAATTATTATTTTTCTTCTGTTCACAGAAAACACGAGAACATTCTGAGACTGCTTGACCGACTGGTTTGGGGAAACAAATACACAGCTCACCTGGAGCAGTGGGATTCTTACTCAATGCTCTCTCTGATTCCTTATTTCAGTTACTAGATAACATTTCTTCTTCTTCCCTTGATAACTTAAACTACTGCTTTAAAGATTGACTGTAAATTTCAGCTGACTTTTTTTTCCACGTGAAAAGTTGGATTTTTTCCACTGAATGGAAAACTGTGCTTTCCTTGAAAATGTGCATAGCAGGGAAAGGAATAAAAAGAAAATCGTTACAGAAAAGATGTCAGTTTTAGACTAAGGACTCCAAACTGGGTAGTTTTCTTGCAGGTGCTGAGGGAGAAGGGTAGTTCACTGACCACAACATTCTTCTCTAATAAATATGCTCAGAAATTCATAGCTATACTTCTGCTGCAATAAACAGGGGAGGGGAAAGGTACAGCACTTTCCAATAAGCTGGTGTATCTGTACATCTCAGCCTTTTCTTTCCTACTAATCTGGGGCAAGGTGTCTTAAGGACCAGCTGGCAGTGATGAGGAACGTAATTAATGAGCAGAATTAATGCTCGCTGTGCTAAGAGAGAAGTTTTTACTAATATCACATCCCCAGGCCTAGTTATTTGGGATTCTAGATTTTAATCCACTTGCTGTTTGCCCTTGTAACCCTTTCCTTCAACTCCTGCCTTTTTAATTTTCTTTATAGTTGTTGTCGTTGTATGTACCTAACACTAAACACAATGTCCACCCATCCTAGCTGGAGATCTTTATCACAACTTAATTAAAGCAGTGAATTAATAATGGAGTCCTCCTGAAGTATTCTTCCTTTTGTGCAATAGCCACCTCTACACAGAACAGTTGGGAGAATCCCCAGCCCAAGTAATCACAAAGATTTTTCAGATGACCACGAGCCACTCTCCACTGTTCGCAGATGCTTCCTGGCTTCCCTCTTCATAGTTTGTTCCTGCCTTCGCTGAACATTCTCGCAAATACAAATTCACCGACTGGGGCAGCCCCAGCTCCATGGGGTCTTACTCTGAAAAGAGGCACACACGTAACTGTGTAGGACTGGGTGTAAACTGCAGAACCTCCTTGTAAGGACCTGGCATCCAGCAGACTAGGAAGAACAGCAATGCATAGCAGAGTGAATCAGAACATCCAGCAGTGAGAATCAATATCGATTTTTTAAACGAAAATAAAACTAAGATGTCTAAGGGGAAAGAAATCTCTTTTTTTTGTCTCCTGTTAATTGTCCCTGTTCTCTCCCATCCATGCTCTGCAGCTTTCTCCTGGCAGCTACTGACCAACTGCCTTCTCTCCTGCATGCAGCTGTAAATCAAACTGCCAGAGGCAAGGTCAGGAAGAGCAAGTGCTGCTGCTGGAATGGCTGATTAGCCTGCAGCAGATCAGAGCAGCTGGCTGGTGGCCACAGGAAGGGAAAGAGCACTGTGGGAGGTCAAGCTAGGGAGATTTATCATTAAAAAAAAACACACACACACACACACACACTTTTTTTTTTCCCCACAAACCAGAGCTGAGTTTGAAGGACGAAAGATCAAAGAAAAGGAAGAAGGGACAGAGAGGCCTCTTGTCCAACCCAGGTCATTATCTGCACTCACCAGCTATGGGGTCCTCCACTCCTAACTTGTCATCATCTTGACTACATGGCCACTTCAAGCTAGCAAACAGCAATAGCAATACAGGACACAAAGCACACACACAATACAAGATGTGTTGTAACATTAGGACCGATGCAGACCTACCCCAGATTGTATTTAAGATTACTGTAATTGATTTTTTTCCCCTTTGCTGACTCCAGGGTCGGCACAGGAATAGAATGGCCCTGACTTCAGTTAGCTTCAGTGCAGATCACAATAATCACCTTGTGTGAGGGCAGCAGCTGTAACTGCTCTGATTCTGTCAGATGGACCCCTACAATCTCTCCTTCTTCAAAGTAGGCGAATAATACAGCCCTCCAGGCTTCAGAAAGGGGACTTCAGGTATGGGATATTAAGTTTACTGGACAACAGTCATCCAAAAGGATGAGTTTTCATTTATTCCTTTAAAAATTACTAATTCACTCTGGAAACAAAACTTGACATATGTGAACTTTAAAACACTCATTCCATTTCAAATAAACACATTTAGAAAAACTGTTTTGATAAGGAGTTCAAAATCTTTTGCATAATGGTCTTGATAGCAGCCAGCTGCTCTACTGCTGTTATTATTTGTCTGCCTTGCAATGTCAGCACTCCCTAAGTTTCAGTGATTTCAGCTCAGGTGCTGCTAACCATATTCCTCCTCTTCATTCGACCAGAGTGCAGGACAATATGACAGCCTGGAGTGATCAGTCACACAACAAAAATAACAAAGCATCTGAAGGCTGCAATGGAAACCTCAAGAATGTCGATCTTCAGTCGATAATTCTGAGTGGTTAACTCAGATCACACAACCAACAAATTCATAAACCAAAAATGGGTAATTTTATTTATTATTTATTCTACCAGCTTCCCTGCCCCTGCAATAACACAGTCAGACAAACACTGTGACAAGGGAAAACAAATTATATAAAGTTAGCATTTCTGAAGTATCTGTCTCACCTTCATGGCTTTCACAGCCTGAGATCCAGAGTAATCGAATTCCCCTGCCTGACCGATGGACAAGCCCCCGGATCCAAGAATGAGAACTTTGGAGACCTAGAGGTGTAAAATAGCATGGAAAAAGTCAGTCCCATGGTGGTGGATTGCAAAATGACCAGAGACTGTGCAGCACAGCAGAGTCCCAAATTAAAAATTGTAAGTTTTAAAAAGAGAATAGAAGTCATCTCCAAGAACTCTGCAGTTTTTACTTCTAAGAATATTTCTACAGGAATTGTCCCATATCTTTCTGGTTAGAGAAACACAGCTTATGCATAAGGCATGCAATACATGTGTTAATTTTATCATGTGCTCATAGACAACCATGCCTCATTTTGGCTGCTCACAAAGTCCAGCTGCCTCCTAAGATAGCAAAACTGTCTGAAATTCAGCTCACGCTAGGAATTTCGGATTTATTTGCCAAGCAACAGGGCATCAATATTACGATGCTGGCACAAGATCTCATGGCTGGATTATCCCTGGGCACCTCCTATACTGCTGTGAGATCACCTTCCTTGGGAAAACTAGAAAGAAAAATACATAAAATGTCAGATCTTACAAATTTCCAAAAAGAAAAGAGAGTCAACAGCACAAGAAAAGCTAGATGACTCTAGGACAGGCCTTTTGTACAGGGAGGAATCCTTTGACCTCCATGGTCTGCTTTTTATGCCGTATGTATGGTGGGTTCAGCAGGAGTCAGCAAGCTCCTAGCCTCACTGACAGGCCAGAATGAAGAGCATCTGTGCACTGACCTCCACTCTAGAAGCTGCTGCTCCAGCCTTGGGCAGGACCGAAGCAATGGTAGTGCCTTTCCCTCTCTTAACCAGTGAAATAAATGAGTCAAACAGGAACTAGGAAAAATAAACACATGAATTTAATCTCCAAAGTGGAACTAAACAAATAATATGCAAAGAAGGAAAGAAAAAACAGGTCATTTGTGTGCTCAAGCTATCAGCTCTGCTCCACTGCCTTCTGAAGGCACATTCACACCACCAGAGAAGAGGGGACCATTATTTATAATGACTTTGCTGTATCTGACAAAGCTGCATTCAAGAAAGTGCAGTCATATCAGGGAGAAAACACTTATAAATCATGTCTGTGAGCTCTGCTTATATATGGCTGGCAGCATAAGGAGAGAGTGTGCATTGAAAGCTAAAATACAGAAGAGCAGATGCTTAACTAGCTCAAGTGAGCCATGTAGAATGGAGTCTGCTACAGAGCTGGGGTCTGAACAGGTGCGTCTAAGTGTCAGCTGTTTGGGCCCTCCAGAGGAGATTCCAGAGCAGCTGTGAGGGAAGTTTTCTCCAGCTTCCATGTGCCTCATCCCACAGGAGAGGCAGCAGCAGGATGCAGCGAGGCAGGCTGTGACTGCACCCAACTGATGGGGCCCACAAGCCTAGCAGGGAAAGGTCCAGGTTCCCAAATCCATCCAAGCAGTGCAAGTGGACATACTTGGAGAAGCCAGAGCTGAGGGTTGTTTCACATTCTCTGAGGTTTACAGATCAGATTGGTAGGAAATGTCTCGATATCAAGAGATTTACTTGCAGGTTTAATCAACAATATCAAATTAAGATTAAAATAAGTACTTCCACGTATTCTTCCACCTTCTCAAGAAACGCTAAGTGTATTTCTGTTCAGACATGCCTTCTCTGCCTTCCACATCCCCTGCTGCTGCTTAGTCATACTCTGTGACTATGCAACCAGTTGTTATAGAATTTGTGCGAAGTCACAGATGGGGGATTAAAATTTCATTTCACTTAGGAGAACCAGAGTGAGGAAGTATGAATTCATTTACATAACTCTACAGTAATTATAAAATTTGAAAGTGGAACTAAAATGTATTAGAAAGTTAATGATTTTATTACAAAACATCTGGCTAGTGTTTTTTTCTGTAAGATGAAATCCTTTTCCTTTTGCAATCACCCCAGGTACAAGAGATTTGAGCCTGATCCTGCAAAGCCTTAAGCACTTCAGTAACTTCCAACACACAAATAATCCCACCAGGACTCAAAGCATGCGCATTATGTGAATGGAATCATTGATCCAAAGCACACAGAAGTCAATAGATGCCTTGCTGCTGATTGTAATTAGCTGTGGATCAAGCTAAGCAGACACAAGCCTATGCATGACTGGGTCCTCTGTGAGGATTCTGACTTCTCTGAAAACAAGATTTAGGACCATCAACAACATAAAGACTTGTTATTGTAGCTGATATGTATCTGCACTCCCCAGGCCACCTAAAAGCAAGCCCAGATCAATCCTCATACAATACCTCTGTGTCTGTTGGCCCGGGATTTGCGTCTGGGTAGAACTGTGCTGTGAAAATTGGTCTCGTCTCATGCATAATTCCCTGCGGGAATAAAAACAATCATCGTAGATGACTCCTTGCAAGTAGGCAAGAGAACAGAAAGCCAGCTCTTATTCCTGTAAGCACTGAAGGCCAAGGGGCTGAGATGTTTTTAGTGGCTGCCAAATTGAAACCTGTTTCATGCAGTCTTCAAACTATGTCTTACCTGAGGAGCCTTACTATGGAGCCTTTTGCTCTTCTGGTAATGTTCCAATGTGTGTATTACCCACTGAGCTCTGCGTGGCAGAGAAGCATGGTAGAGACATCACTTCCATTACAGTAGCAAACCTTATTAAATTGCATGCACTTAGCAGAGCAGATAGGCTGGTCTCCCTCCAGAGGAGATCCTGGACCAGGCAAAGAAGCAAAAACATACAGAGCAAGTAAAAGATGACTTTGAAGAAGGTTGTTTCACTGTTTTTGCTGCTCTGATCTGGCTGGTGCTGTTACAGAAGAAAGAAATGTTGGTCATGCTCTTTACTTCCATAACTCACTTCAAATGCTGACACAAGGCCATGCCCTGGGTCATTTGCAGGCCTGCGACGAAGTGGGACCACTGCTCTGGATGAGCAATGGCATGAAATACCTAAGCTGCGTTTGGAGATGGTGCTTGTATTTCCACTTGGAGCCAGGCAAAACAGATTTCTCCATTGCATGGCCTGACAGCACCAGGCAGTGTGGTCCACTGACAGACGACATTGTAGCTGTCACTGCTCATGTCTCCTGATTCCAGATAGAGGAAATCAAGATTCTCTTAAGAGGGAATCCAGGAAAAAATAGCTCTGATATAAACCTGTTTTCGTCGCAAATGGACAAGGGAGCTGCAGCAGCTCCTGCAGAGTAACAGTGCCATCCCAGGCTGCAGGGCAGGACGCTGGGATAAGACAGGGATGTGAGATGAGCTCCGGCCCACAGTATGAGTTTCTGTCCTCAGAGCAAAGAACATGCTGAGTCTGCCACATTTTCCCTGAATGCTCATGTTATTTCTAGTTACAAACTAACACCTTTTCAAAATTTATTCACTTCTTAGCTTGCCAATATTTGGAAACCTGTGCTGGCCCTGTCCAACTGTCTTGTGTCAGGTTGGTCACGGGAAGTGTTTCTTCTCTTCCAAATAGAGGAATGCAGACTGCAGAGGAGAGCCCATCCAGTTCTGTTCCTGTTTGTGCACCCCATGCTAGAACTGCAATGCTTCTTGTCCCCCTCCAGCATATGGACAAATCTATAAAGGTTTAGGAGCCTGATGCTGCTTTGGGGGTTGCAGAAATGGTTCATTCCGGTCACATAAAATAGCATGGTTCTAGCTCCCAAAGAAGCATGTCCAGCCTTATTGCCTGATTTAGGTGAAAACACAATCACACTTGTCCCCAAACTTCAGCTAAAACTAGCATGAAAGGCCTGAGAATGGAAGGGTTCAGTGTGCCAACACAGCCAAAACAAAGTCACTTCAAAAACTGAATGACACTTGTAAATCCTTTGTATTAATACCTTGTTTGGCAACATTTGTCTCTGCTTAAATACACCTGCAAGGACAAAGACAACAGGAACTGATGAACAACAAACTTACTCTGAAACCTTCAGCTGGAAATTACTGCTCCTCGATCCTGCAAAGTACAGCCAGGATATACCAGAACAGCACTGTCCATTCTGCCAGACTCAGTGTGGGGCATTTATACAAAACAGAAGACCCCCACCATGTGGAGTGTTACTTGGCATGAGGCTTCTACATCAGATCCTGTAAGTTGTTCTCTAGAGGCAGTTACCTGTCTCCCTCCTGACCTTTAGGCCTTGGAATTCAATTTACATTAACAAAACAAACCAGACTCCAGCAATATCCCTTTTCTGTGCTGTATAACACAAACCCAACACAACATTACAGTGGCACAGGCTAGCACCCTTGCAGTACGGAAATCACGGAAGTTAATAAGGCAACACGTCCATGGAAGTCACAAGGTCACTGTTGCAGTCCTGTGCTTTGGGCTAGCATGGACAAAGGTAATGGTTCGCCCCCTTTGGGGTTGTAAGGCAGGGCCCCAAGTAAAGAAGATGGCCATGTCATCAAGTTTAGTTTTCATGACTAATTGTAATCAGCTAGCAAGCTTCAAGGGGGGAAAATAAACTGAGACAGTCTTTGTTTACTAGAGGCTGCTATGTGTAGGCATCGAGAAAGCATGCACTCACCTCGTTTGTTTGATCATTGGCATTGACAAAGAGAGGTTTCCAGCCAGGTGGGAGGGTAGAGCTGTCGATGGCATAACCGTGGTTCTGAGCAGTGATGACAGCCTGTCCACTCACTGCATTCAGGACAGGCTGGTTCTGTCCTCTGAAAGACACAGTGAGAAGGAAAGAGTCAGAGAACAAGGGACAGAAGTGCTGGATATGCCTAAACACCGCAATTAGAAGGAGCTCATAGCTAAGGGACTATACACAGCAGTTCAGCAGTAGGTGTTCAATACTGGTAGCCATTCTCAAAATGGTAAATCCTGGGAGAAACTTTGCTGTCCTTCAGTTTGGTGGGGGAACAATTACTCAAACTCTATGAAGCACCTTCAAAAAAAAAGAAAAAAAAGCAATGCACACCATGGCAGTTTAAATTAAAGGCAAATGAGAATGGTTAGAACGAAGAAATAACATTAATGCCAAGCTAGCTCCTGGAAAGGCACTTTGAAGCAAAGCACTGCTGTCGTGTGTGCAGCACTGAGCTGGTGGTCTGTCTGGGCCCCAGGGAGCACAAGAGCTGCTGTACCTGTTGGCCATCTGCATCTTGTATGAAGTAGCTCCAGCTGCTATTCCAGTGATTACGTTCCCCATGCTAATCCCAAACAAAGGCTCTGGGCGATTGCTCTCCAGCACCTACAATGAAAAGGTTTTCAAGAGCTACTGGAGTGTCACTGTTCAGCAATTCCAGCATAACCCATGATACGCTCCTAGCCCTGCTGCCATTCCCTCAGAGCAGCCAAAGTTTGGGAGCTGAGGAGGGGAAGGGTGGAATGCAAGGCTGGCAACAGCCTACAAAGGAAAGTTTCCTCCTCTCCTCAGAGGGAAAGCTCAGAGCACAGTTTGGTGTCTCAGTCTACTCAAGGGGAACGAGCAGGGATGCTGTATATTAACGCATTATGCTATTTAAAACAGAAGCACTGTGAAATCGAGGCTCTTTCACAAGGTCACGAAGGTGCTGAAGGACCAAACTCAGACGCTTGGAAAAGACGACAAATAAACATGAAAAAATGGCCTACGGCTACCATACTCTACCTTTCTGACATTCTGAACCACTTCCTGGGCCTTCATTGGATCCCCTGGACCTCCAGAAATTATGAGCCCATCATACTCCATGCTGGTAAAATCATGGTCCCATGGAACCAGATGTACTTCAGCACCCCGCTGGGAGAAAATCAAAGGGAAAGATAAGCAATGAGGGGAGCAAAGGAACAAATGAGTGTCTGGAGGCTGAGTTAGGATTTCAGCCATTCCCTTGTCAGGAACAATAACAAGACTATTATTATGTCCGGATTATTTCCACAAGCCTGCTAAGATTCTTCATCTTTGAGCCACCTCAGTGTTTGCCAAGTATTTCTGAAATCCACTGATGAAATCAAGTTAGTAACTGAATGCAAAAGAGGTGTTTATACACAAGTAACACATTCCCTTTTACACAACGCATTCATCCTATCTGCTACCAGAGGGCTTCTCAGCCTCTACAACATGCCAGCAACAGTCCTGCACACCCGAAAGGGGATGAACATACACATTAACCAGAAAACTGAAACAAGTGAACCTTGTGCATCTTGAGAGTGAGAACACCACCTTCACTCCTCCTGTATGGCTAGAGAAGTAAGGACTGCTCCATCTCAGTGCTAACAATAGGAAAAGATTTTCAAAGAATTAAAGAATCACTTTGGCTGGAGGGAGCGCAGGAGGTCATCTGGTCCAATCCCTGCTCAAAGCAGGGGTGACTTCCACTTTAGGGCAGTTTTCAGCGTTTTCGGGTCAGACATTCCACAGCTTCTCTGGTTCCCTGTTTCAGCTATTCACCAACCATTCTCACTGCAAAATTTTTCCCATTTATTCATTTTTGGCAATGTTGGCTTGGTTGTTCTTAAAAGACAAGGCACCACAGCTTCTCTAAAGATTATCTTTCTGGGATTCTTCAAGGCTGAAAGGTTGCTGCACAATTCCTCTTCCTCACCCCCCTCAATATCACGCATCAAGTTCAGAAAACACCTCACAGTCCAAAAAAAAACATCCTAAAAACAAAAACACCTGTACCTCATTTTAGGAGGAAAACTGCTTCTGGAATCAAGGTGTCCAGCTGAAAGGAAGGCTACCGAGTACAGGCAAGGTTCCTTATCAAAGCAGAACAGGAGATAAGGATATAAAGCTCTGACCTACCTTTACCAGCAGACGAATAACATTGTACTTCAACCCACAGTCAACTGCTACAACTTTAATTGGATTCCCTCTGCCGTATACCTTGACCTCCTACAAAAAGAAAGGCCATGCTGTAAATGACAGATCACCTCCTGCCCCCCAAAACACAGGGAAGGTGAGCAGCAAAATAACTCTTCACCAACATGCAGCAACTGGTGCTAACAGTCAACTTACACGGAAATCTCCAGAAATACCACAGATGTTAACACTTCATTTTTTTGTTAAAATAAAAGTTACAATACCATTTTATATACTGTTGATTACAGCAGTAACAGCAATCCCTAAGAAACCACTTGTTTCCATAGCTAATGACAACCTTTTTTCCAGTGTTTCACCTCATTAGCAGTGAAGTAGCAAGTCAGTTCTCACAGATCATTGCAGCCCAAGAGAATTGCCAGATACACGGGGAGAGGTTTCCAGCTGAGGGGAAGTCATCGTGCTGATGCCAGTGGAGCAAGGCTGCTTCACGCCCACCAGCTATGGCTCCATCACATTAAACACTACCCTAAGCCTCCAGTCACAGCAGGACCAAGGCACGGCGTGGCTGGATATGATAATATTCTGCGAGGGACCTCCGCTGGGTGCCACTGAGCATCACATATGTTCATGTAGCACCAGCAGTTGTACACAGAGTACACTTCTGGCACCTTCTCTTCCAGCTGTTGTTCCCATCCCAGAGTAAATTGTCACTACACATCCCGTCTCTGGACCATTTCAGCACACCCACTTATCCTTCCTGGTTGCAACCAGGATGGAAGATGATGGAGCCAAACCACCGCCTATTTTATGGGTCTTGATACCGCAACATGGAGACATTGAGAGATGGCTCTAGCACTGACGTTGGGATCTTTATGAACAGCTTCTTTCTGAAGCTTGCTGAATTATTTTACTGGTTATGTAACTGCAGTTGGTGCCAGCATGGGATGCCTCTCATCAATAAGCACATAAGGCAGCCTTCTACTTTCTAAAAGCAAACTCTGTGCTTACCTTCAGCTACTCTCAGCTCCTGAAAGTTGATATTCATAAGTGTACTTTATCTAAAGTGTCCTTCCTCTTGTGCAGTACACCACTTTTATTATTATTATTATTATTTTGTAAGCTAAACAACTCCCTTTTAATCGGCTTCCCTGGCACTCAAATTTCACAGCTGGGCCCCTTTATGAAAAGATGCTAAAATTCATTCCCAATATGCCGTGGTGCTGGTGACATACAATCTTTTCAAGGAAGATTAGGACCAGCCAGAAGGAAAAAACATCCCCTCTACAGGGAGCGTAAGATGAAGTTTTAGCAGAATATTACAGTCCCTCCCTTTGTGTTATCCTAATTAAGTTCTTGTTTGAATTGTTTTCTTCTCATAAAACAAGAAGAGATTTTTAATGATGTAAGCAAGAGCGTGTCCTGTATGAGGAGGTCTAGGATCATCATCAGGAGTGACTGCCTGCTGTTTCAGGAGCAGAAGTGAAAGAGCTGGGCTGTGAGAAGCCAACTCCATTCACTACAAGGTTTCTAGCTGCTGCTCACGAGCCATCAGTTGGTCTGTACTCCACCTTTAAATGGGACAAAAATCAGCACAGGACCAGCAGTGTTACCACTGCTGTTGCGACTTCTGCTCTTTAAAACTGAAAGCAGATTTTGCATCAGAACATCTTCTTGCTCACACCAAATAAAATAATGGCAAAGTGCCTCACAATCCCCTTTTTGAGAATGAGTACAGTGAATATGCTATTGAAACTTGGTCTTGAGAGGTATAACAGTATCTTCAGTCAGGAGTACACAAGCAGATTCTCCTTGCACAGGCTGGTGGAACTGCATTGCTGCAAAGAACTGCAAGGGTCTTCTACCTGCTTCCAGGAAGTGGACTTCAACAATCTCAAGAGAATCAATGCACGCAGTTTTCACAGAATTAACTTTGTGCTATGTGCCAGAGTCCCTTAAGAAAAATTAACCCACCTATTTA
Source organism: Oxyura jamaicensis (assembly GCF_011077185.1). Classification (NCBI taxonomy): domain Eukaryota; kingdom Metazoa; phylum Chordata; class Aves; order Anseriformes; family Anatidae; genus Oxyura; species Oxyura jamaicensis. The sequence goes on along the minus strand of NC_048899.1, from coordinate 6,957,725 downwards.
GAATGGCTTTTGGGGACTCCTCACAACACCCCTACTAAAAATAATCTGTGAAACATTATGAACCAAAGATCTCCCTCGAATGTTCTCCTTGGCTGTTCTAAGGGCCAGAGAGAATTGTGGAACAAAACTTCTTTGAGTTATTTTAATTGCCTCCTCCTCAAAACTTCCCCTGTCCAATTAATTAGGCTATGATTTGTTAACACCTTTCCCAACTGATTTTAGGTGCTGCTGTCTTCACACCCCTTTCTCCACTTCTCACACTTACTCTTCCTCTGTACTGCAGAGCACTGACCCCTACATCTGGTCGAGAGTATATCTACACAGAAGCTAGACCAGAAACTCAAGCAAGGAACTGTTAAAATATATTGCTTCTAAAGCCAGAGGATTTCCCTCATGTGGTCACAGCACAACCTATAAGAAAACTTCCCAGTCTGAGAGGATGATGTGGGAAGGTTCTGAGCCAGCAGTCAGGTAGAAGAGAAACTCCTGCTGGCAACAGCGGTGACAGCAAAAAGACGACGTGGGACTGTACGTGTAGATAGAAGTGACCTATTAGTTTCAAGAATTTAAAACCTCTCATATGCTCCAGGATCCCAAACATCACAGGCACCAAAATAAATCTCCAACAAAAGTTCCTGCAAAACACTGGCGGTTTGCTACATTCCCTGCCCTGTATAAGTAGCGTTAGTCTATAGAATCTACATCACTAATACCTAAAGATGTAGGGGATGGGAAGAAAAAAAATGATTAAAATCACTCCAAAGGTAACAATTGATGAGCAGATCTTACTGTATTCTGATTAACACAAAAATAGCTGTTTAGAAACAGATAGATTATCCTGGCCAGTAACTACCAACATTGAACAGCTTACTTCATTGTCAGCTTCATTTGTGATGTTGCTTTTTAAGCCTACAAAATGAAGTTATAAACATAACGAGATCACCAAAGCTCCGTTAATCTTATTATATCGCCCTTTTAGAAGCCATTTCCAGCATCTTTAGAGCAATTCTGTCTTAGTAATTGCTGAGTTTAGCATCAGCAACCTTACCTATTGCTGAGTTACTGCTCAAAATGACTTCACTTGCATCTTGCAATTACAGATCACAAACACCTCAATAAGCACCTGCCATACTTCTGTGTAGAAACAAGGACCTAACTCAAAATACAGTGGAGGCGTGGCATAAGTTGGCAAGATCCCTGACTTGCAAGGCTGCCTATGCATTCCAGTAGCATTTCAGGTAACCTGTTACTATTGTAAATCCAAGCCTGGCTTCAGGCTTGCGCTTCCATTTCCCAGCCATGCCACTCACACACCACCTTGTGTGAGGAACCATACACAAGTCATTATTTGCAGAGCTCTTCCACAGCCTCACCGACCTTAAAGGAATTGCAAGCATCACAGTGAGCATGGAACTTGCAAATGCGACTCATGCTCAGTTGTCATCTTAGCCAATGCATCTATGGCAATCTATCCTATAATTAAAACCCCAAAGGGTCCATGACTCAAGACACTGACCCTTGCATTGGTAGAAGAATAGTTACCATTTTTAGTGTAAGCCTGGTTTACTACGACCTGGTGAGTTACAGTGCTCTTCTCAGCTTGTGGTTGAGCACAGTTTGCATGCCCTGCTAATAGGAGTACAGAGCTGCTGTTCAGTTCACAGCTACACAAAAAGCAGCTAATGCCAGCAATATAGAGCCAGGGAACACCTACGCTGGTCTCTTTTTGAGGCCTACAAATACCTTCTGGAATCACCCCAAGAGAATTATGCCTGAGCACAAGTTATCAAATGGGACCTTTCCTGAAATTTGTTCAAGTAAAGCAACCTTTCTTCTGGTTAATTGTTGGAAAGTGTGTGCCACGCACACCAGGTCTAACTGTATCCCCAGTACTTCTCAGTCCTGTCTTCGGAACAAACAATCCCCTGATCAGAGCATTGTTCAGAGTACATCCAGCTCAATGTAGCCTATTTTACAGCTTCAGCATAGCACCTAGTAAGTCACAGGGACCATACAAGGAGCATGTTGAGGTCACAGCCCTCCAAAGCTCTAGAAAGGTGAATGGTTTAAAAAAGGTCCCCAGATTGTTTAGAAAAACTGGATGATTCCCCCCCCCCCCACAGCAAATGGGGAACAGTTAATACCTGAAGTGTACAGACCTGGGAATAGAGAAAGTTCTCACCTTTGTTGAAACTTCTGCAATTAAGTTCTGCTTATTTGGGTCTGCAAACTCTGTGGGTTGACCTTCAAATTCAATCTTCCCAAGTACTGTGCCCTGTGGAAATACACCAGTAAACAAAGAAGCACAAGTACAGAAACTGTGAACACCAGGGCAAGGTGCTGACAGGCACAGCGACCTGAGCAGCTGTTTAGAGATGGTTTCTTGACAGCTTATAGCCACTTCCAGCATCTTCAGAAGTTCATGATCCCTTCCCTATATTAAAAACAAGTTTCAACATCCTTCTTCTGAGGGAGAGGCAGTGCCACCAGTAAAATCTGTAAACAGCTTGGCAAGCTGTCTAATGACAGTTACCAGGTTGCCTTCCAAGAGCATCAGGTTTCAGATACCCAAATAAGATCTGGGAGTAATCCCCAAGGCGGTTTGCAGCTTTTTGGTTTTATACACCCACTGTGAGGTCTTCAGCCACATACTGTAGATAGCTATAAGGCAGCAGAGCTGTAAAGCAAAGCTGTGTGGGAGGCAGGTCAGCACAGCTGTTTGCTGAATAATCTGTTAAAAAAAAAAATCACCTCCAGCAAGCTCTGCTCTTTACTGCTGTTATCACCTCACAGAAGCTAGGACACCCTTGATCTGCCAGCAGCACATTATACTCTGTGTTCTGTTCATTAAAGTTCAGTGGAAAAAAAAATCCCCATTTTGGCTTTGCTCCACTCCTGGAATAAGTGGGATTAACCTAGGGTTAAACTCTTCTCAGCGTGGGGACAGGGTGTGCAATACAGAACTTCCCAAGGATGGAAGGGGAAAGTGAAGCAGAAGTCGTCAATGTTTTGTGATAACTGTCAACACATGACACTATTGAGATAAAACACAATATTCAGCTTGCCCTGTGAAGGCTGGGACTGCTCACTGGCTTTAGTGATACTTCCTTGAGATACTTCCATGGTCAACCATACCTGAAGTATCCTTGCCATCTCCTTAAGAGACAGGGAAGTGTCATGACACGCATTGCCACGTGCACTATTAAGGGTAAATTTTGAAGACAGATCTTAACAGTGACTGACATCCTTCCTCACCTTGAGGTTGCACCTTACACCACAAGGTGCTCCAGAATGCTTTGTGTGCAGCAGAGCTGAGCAAGTCAGCATCACCTTAAAGAAGTCAAGTTCTTGGGAGCCACAGAAACTGCCAAGCCCCATAAAAGCTGATGACAAAGGCCTGAAGCCCTTTCTCACAAATAGGAACCCTGTATTACCTTGCCCCTGGATTACTCAGCCAAATGCTGCCCTGAATTTATCTTTAGAGTTGCTTTAACAAATCTTTGTTCATTTCTGTGTTTATCAAGGTAAAGCCCTGTTCTCTCCCCCAATTAATATTTCATTCCATGTCTGTTTATAAAGTGTTATTGTTTTTTCCCCAACTTGACTGAGAAGTCTAGGAGAAAAAGCTACATTATCCACTATTTTAAAAGCCATAAACCAATATCACTCAGAGTCCCAGTATAAAGGGCATTACTGCTCTACACTGTCTGATAAACTACTGGATAAATACTGAAAGTGTATTTACTTTGGATGAAAGGAACACTGATCCATTAAACAGAATGTCTCAGGAACGCAGAGAAATGTATTGCCATTTCCCATTGCATTAGATTGCACTTGGCTGCTGTCTGTAAGAGCAGGACAAACCCTTAACTTCCCGTAAGAGTTCATTTCTACAAATATTCCTCTATTCAGGCTGGGTCGTTCATATTTTGGTTGTGGAATGAACGGGGGAGTGGGCTTGCATTACAGATTGCAGACTGGTCAACTGAAGAAAAGAGCAGCTTCAAATAATCCATTACAAAAGAAAAGCCTCCGAGGCACAACAATTTACCTTCAGAATGGCTTTGATCACTGTTTGAGCAGGTGTGAAAGTACCTTAACACTACCTTCCATTCAGTAACAATCGTGCTGATGTCCTTCAATTGTCAGCTCTCAGAAACCAGAGAAAAGTAATGGCTATTACAAATAATGAAAGGTTTCAGTCAAAGAAAACCAGCCTGAGTTAGGAATCCAGGTTAGGCTAACGTAGCCATTCCGTAAGTCTCTGAGGAACAGGAAAGTTTCCATTGACCAAAGCTGGTGCTGTCTATGAACTAATATGCACAAAATGTCACAGAATTTTTGCCATCTCTGTTACTACCTGAGGCAACAGGCAGGTGACACTACCACCTGTTGTGTCTGACACAACTACCAAAGGAGTTCCATGTACATCAGCACGTGCTGGTTCACTCATGTGGTATAGGAAACCCAGAACCTTTGGAAGAGCATGGGGATCTGAGCAGCACCTGAGGTCAAGGCAATCCAGCAGTAGCATTGCTAGCTCAGGTGTGCTGCGCTGTTAGAAAAGTGTCCCAGAGAATGGCAAGATTAATGAAACTGGATTGAGAGAAGGGGATCATACCTTGTCACGAATTAATTTGGAGAGCATTCTGGTATCAATCCCATAGAGAGCAGGCACCTGACGAAATCACAAGAGAATATAAGTTAGAGAACAAGCAGCTAAGGCACATGAAGACAACAGCCAGATCACTTTGCTGAGAAGAACATACCCTTTGTTAAAGAGCTCTGGCTCTTAGCAGCTCTATTGCCAAGTCTGCCCCACTTGCAGTTCTTCACCTTTCCTCCCTACTCCCCACTCATAAATAGCTTGGTTCTTCAAGACTTCTAGCTTCTGCACTAGACAGCTCAAAATAAAAGGTTGTATGTCAAATATTGGTCTCATTTCCGAGCCACGTTTTGCTTTCCTCCTGAGCACCTAACCCTCCCAGCTGCTACAAGTCAGTTGCACTCTACTGGCATATCCTCGACTCCCACTGCTTCAAGTCAGAGGGATTCCTGCAGCTAACAGCTCTTGAGGTTACCACTGTGGCAGTCACTAGGAGCAGCACTACAGAAACATCTGATGAGATGCTGGAATATAATCTACCATGGATCATTTTTTAATAAGAAGCGAACATCCACAAAGAATCGGAGAACTAAGGAACACAGAACAAGCCTAATACAGACTGGTGAAGACATCTCAAGAGAGATGCAGCAGCTCAAAGCTGGCTGTTCTTTCCCTTGTTCCCAGACACACAGGCCTGTTCTCTTCATGTAATTATCCCTGGATTTCTCACCTTTTCTTCCTGCAACCACTCCCCAAGACTCCTTGCAGCCTGCCAGTGACTGTACTCATTGCTGTAATCCAGCACCAGCAAACCTGAAACCTGCAGAGAGAAGAAATGTAATTTTGCACTGAAGAATCACTCTGTACTAGCCCTGTGCCTTCTGGTACGTTCATCTGCTGCAAACCATATCACGTAAGACACAATGCCAGGCAGACTTGGTGTGGCTGCTCTGACAGAACGAAAAGACAGCAAACTTCATACTGCACAGTGGGAGAGCATAGAAGAGATACCAGGCAAAGGGGTAAAGACATCAGCAGTTTGTCATTAATGTACCCAGGCCATTTTACTTAGGAAATCCATAGAATAGTGTGGCTTCCAAATAACTAAAACTGCAAATTGCATTGAATGGAGAAAACAGTTCTTGTTAGAAAGAAAATGGAAGTTTAAGACAAGACAAAATGTTCCATTGTGATTCATTTTTTGTTTAAGAAAGCTTTTCACTTGCTTAGTGACATTTCATTTCAAAAGTCAACTTCATTTTCCAGTGGAGTTAGATAGTTTATAAAGGAGTCATTTCACCTCAGGACAGATAAAACATTTCACTGGCTCTGCAACTACATTGGTTTCATTTCATTTTTCAGTACTGCCACAACAGCATGGACACAGCCCTGATCTTAGCCCATGTGCCCTGTCACCAAAGCACAAACCAGTTCCTGCACTAGTAAGGGCAGCCTTCTTCACACAGCTATCATCTCCCCTACTTGTGGCGGAACAGGAATTTCTATAGAAAAGAGTTTCTGCGCAGAGAAACTTCTCATTCTTAACGGCATTTACTCTCCCTGTGGAAACCAGTCCTGGACAAACCCAGATAAATATGAAGCAGACAGGAATGTGAGGAAAAAAAAAAAAAAAAAAAAAAAAGCCATCTAGGGGAGCAGTTCACAAAAACTGTCGTGTACCACTGAGGGGAAACTCACCACTTCCAGACAGCGCATAGCCAGGTGCAGAAAGCACCGTGATTACCTTTTGCTATAATTTCTCCAGAAGACAACACCCAGAGGAAGAAAGAGAAAGGTTGAGTATCGTTGATTCCTTTTAACTTCTATGAGGTGCCAGTGAAGTCTTGCACACGCACACACATTCACACACACTCAGGCTGCTAGCTTCATCCTTTGCTCAGCTCCTGTGCTGCCACCATTACCTTGATTCCATCAGACTCCAGAAACCTCCTGAGGCCCATTTCGTCCAAGGCAGCTGTGTCAGGCACCCCACTGTTGCCAACAATGGGGTTAGCCAGAGTAAGAATCTGTCCTTTGTAGCTGGGATCTGTCAAGGCTTCGGTGTATCTAGATGAAGAAGCAACACAAGAAAAAGTATGTTGTTCTGGAGTTGGGAAGAAAATAAAAGAGCCAGTAAGATGACAGCTCTGATTTCTCATGTGACAAAAGACAAAAACAGTAGTTATGTGAAAACGTCCTTAGTAGCAAGCACATTTGTGAATACACCTCATCTTTGCTATCTACAATGAAGCATTTGACACCAAGAACATGGAAAGGCTTTTGCTCCTCCTGCTTCATTGAAGAAAAGCACGAGAGCCAATCAACTCAGATCCCTTATGATTTAACATATCACTTGAACCACAGATGGCAGCTGGGGCTTGGCCATTCCCTGGGCACCCCATGCAGCCACTCCTTGGTCGTCACCATCGCTTCCTTCCACATGGTGTAAGAACTTCCCTTCTCAGTAAGGGTAGAAAACTCAAACTGAAAAGCCAGCTGACTACACAGTTTGCCCAGTCTTGTTCCATTCCCCAGCCTGTAGTATTCAGATGTCCGGGGCGGTAACTGCCCTTTCCATGAGGTAGATTAATTTATATCCATCTTTTTCTCTGGGCTCAGGGAAGCAGCTACAATCATCCCTACGATTCCTCACTACTTCTCTGGGTTCTTTCCTCCTACCTGTTCTGTCAGCAAGCTCTGTCAGGGCACCAGTTCTGCAGCTTCTCCCAGCACAGAGGCCTGACATCTGTTCCAGGCCATCTCCTGGATCCCATGCACAGGACACCCCACGTCCCACCTGACCAGATCCCTAGGTGCTTTGAAGGCAGTTTGTGTATCTCTGAAAAAGGCAGGCTGAAGACAATGCTTTGGGATTCAGCAGCCCATGCTGGTCCCATAGCCACAAAGTCCTCATCTTTAGCCAGAGGAAGCAGCCCCAGAGACTGCAACTCCATTCCAGCACCTGCCTGAGCACTGTTCTCAGCAAGGACAGAGCTACAAGTGCAGTGGAACGTCCTCCTGCAATGGAGGACTGAACCTAAGATTTTTGGAATTTAATTTAGGATCAAGCCTACAATTTTTGCATAGTCTACTGGATCAGCTCTTGATCCAGTGGATCCAGTTGATCCTGTCTCACTCTCAACCCCAAACAGGGCAAATACATTCTACTTACTCATGCTCCTAATTCTGCAGCTTCAAAGTGAGCAGCCTTTCACTTTCTCCTTTACACTCTAGCACTGTTGCACCAATCTGTTAAGCATTTGCTGCCTTTCAACTCAAAAGCAGCTGTAATTTAGCAACAGATGAACTTATCCATATAGATATTAAGCCAAATGCATCAAGACACTGCAGAATGAATTTGCCCTATACAAAATATAATTTATTGTTGTCATCACTGTTTAAACAATACATGACTGGCAACTCCAGCCATCTACCAGGTATCAGCAAGTCACAAGAGACATTTTTATGGTGCTTCGGACTTACTGCCAGCAGATTAATTGTCAAACACTGGGAATCTCTTCACAAAACCTGTAATGGTGGCAGGCAGATACAGACAACGCAGCACACCAGCCAGCTCTGAGAAATGACACATCGAATCAACAACGGCCATGAGATATTTCCAGGTAGGCCTCCCCTGCTGCTCAGATCTATACTTCCTGCTGCAGGTAAACAGCCACACGAAGTGCAGCGCGATCACAGAACCGCAGCAAGCGCACGATGCGCTCATTTAGCATCTCTTTCCTTCCGAGTCAATTGGTTATGCTTCCAAAAGCCTCTGTTAATGACAAAGGCAATGTAATTAACCTTTGCATGTTATTTGTAATCAGCAAACAAGGACAGAGAGCCACTGGGTTTAACTGGGCTATGAAGGCACAGCTCTGCATTAAGACAAAATGCCCTTTAAGCAGGCACAACGCTCGTGGAGCGGAGAGGAGCAGATGGGAGCAGGAGTTCCAAAGATGCTGCGAGGTCCAACCCCTGCTGTGCCTGCCCAAAGCCCTGCCTGACTTCAGTAAACTCCCATCAATCAGTTCTCTCACCAGAGCATCATGTGAGGCACACAGGCACATTGGAGGCAAATGCATTTACCGAGCTGATACAAACACGGTAACATTTTACGGATTGTAGTTCTTCTCTCAGCTGAAAACCTCCCCCCATCCTCTCCCTGCCCCATTCTAAACACTAGGATTTCTGGACGTGGGAGTCCAGACAAGGAGACAAGGAGCAGAGCAGCACACCAGTTGTCTCCGCACAGAGCTCACACTGACCCCACTCACGGTCTAGAAACACCCAGTTCACAGAAAGCAGTGGTCTGAGACCTAAAACCAGCCGTGGCAAAAGCACCCCTGCACTAGCCTCCTGCTGTCTGTGCTAATTGCTACGACTCCAGACAGCCTGCAAAAGGCCCCAGCCCTGGCGCAGCACCTCCTTCCCACAGGCACTTAGCCTCCTGCTAAGGCAAAGAGAGGTAGCGGGGTCCTACCCTGGGGATACGCGAGGTCTTGATCTCTGCTTAGGAGCACGAGGCAGAGCTGGAGGTTTTCTTTCACTGGCCAGCAATGCCACGACTGGTAGCAAATCCTGTCACTTTTACGATCTACAGCAATGCTGCAAGCTCTTCTCCTCCTCTTCTCTAAGCCTATCGAGTTTACATTCCTGGAGAGCGCTCTGAAGACAGAGCCCTATGTTTTGAATGTTCGCTCCATCCCCATATGCTCCCCAGCCCAGAAGAGATCTCTCATTTCACAGGCATCCTCTCCAAATCACTAGAAAATGAGCAAACAGCTTCTGCTGCCACAGTAACATGTGGAGGGGAAATTAATCCATCAGGTCCTCCTTGACTTTTGTGATGTGACAAGATTTATTGCCCATAATCCATCACAGAGAAGAGAACTCTGGTGCCCTCCATCACTCTGATCTATATTAAACAGTTGTTTGTTGGCAGGTATATTAACACAGCAAGTAATTAGTGCTGTCAAAATACTTAAATAATTACCTCCTAATGCAAAACTTCGCAAACAGATTCCCCTCTGCAGCAATTTTACATCCTCACCAATGAGATCATTTAAAACTCATCCTGTGAGTACTGTTTTCTCCAAAGGAGAGCAGAATTTGGGGAATACAAGGCAGCTGGGCAAAGACTATTATGAAAGACTGCAGGCAAAGACAGCTATGGATAGCTGCAGAAAAAGCTCAAGCACCAGCAGCCTCAGAGCCATCTCACCTCCCCAGAAAATACCCCTCCCCTAACCAACAGCCTCAGTCCTCTGGGCAGCTTTCTTTCTGCTCAAGCAGTTCAACTTTGCAGCCTTGGGTTGCGATCCTAAGCCAGCTATCAGCTCCTGTCACTTGAGAGGACACACAGTCATGCCAGGTTAGGAACAAACCTGATCCTCCCTATCCTTGGAAAGGACAGAGGGCTCAAATACATCCTCAGCTGTGCTATGAGCCCCCACACACCAAGAAGGATGGTTCACATATGAGAACCCAACTTAAGAGCACTAGGAGTTAAGAATTTTGCACTCAGAGGCCAAGTTACGTTACTCTGGAGGCTGCAGCTACTTCAAACCTTTACATTCGATCTGGAAATGGGAGGGACAACAACGACACATTAGATGAAGGTTCTTGCTGTCCTGCTTTTGTGTTACTCAGCAGCAATTCTGCTCTGACTCAGCCCAGGCTGCATTTCATGGGGAGATGAGTAGATCTCTCCACACCTCACTATCACTGTTAGTTATACAAGTCCTTAAAGCTGCCCATCAGCACAAGTGTGATGATGCAAGAGGACTGCCTGAAGCATTACTGTTAACTGGCTCCCTCTCTACATTCCTAGAGCACGGTGTTTTCTGTACAGCACATCATTTGCTTGGATTAGGACCCTATGATCTTGAGGAAAGCATCTGCACCAACTAGCCCTTTCACACTTTTACAAGCTCCCAAAACAGTTTTCTTCCTTGTTTCTCATTTGCTTTTGCCTTACCCAGAAATACCAGTGTTGAATACGACTTCCCCTGCTGTGGAGGATGGATAGCCAAAAGAATAGCCCTTCATCTTCGTTCCATCTTTCAGCACCAAGTTCGCTGTCTGCGCCTAGAGAAAGGCACATGAAGAGACTCAAATACAGGAGGAAAAGGCTTGATGTTTACACAAGTCACACCTAGGACACCTGCCTTTCCTGCCTCGTGCTCTATGTATTTTTGCCCCTCTCCCATTCCCAGCTGCCAAGGTGCTTTCTCTTTTAGTAGTCTGATGCTCTTTTTCATCCTAACACTTAAACACTGTGCTCCTAGAGGTGGTAAGGAAGCTGGCAAACCTCACCATGAGCAAAGTATGTGTTCCTTTTACTATTGCATCACCCTGGCTCTTTCCACATCACTTTGTTCATTTCTTTCACTCAGCGTATCTTGCAATTAACCAATATTTTAACTCTGTAGGAAAAGTTGCCTCTCCTCAGCGTTTGCTCAAGGCTAGCTACTGAGTATACTGGCCTTCATCCAGCCACGAGCTTCCATAGGTGCTTAACTTTTGCTGTAACCATACAGCTAAGCCATTAAAAAGCAGAGCGTGCATAGGTGGACTGGTGTCAGAAGGCAAAATTCACAATACAAGTCCATCCTGCTGTAGGACACGGGAAGAGAGGAGCTCATGGATCAGATACTCATGGTCCCAGTTACCTCAGGGATAGGACTAAGTTGTCAGCCTAGAGGAAAGCTTCCCATAAGCAGCAGCACTTTCAGAGAGTGTTTAGCAGAACGGAGTCCCAACCAAGAAGAAAGGATGCTGGGTTCTGATGTAATAATCTGCCAGAATTTGATAACCCTAACAAAATTAGCAGTGCTGTTGGGAGCTGAAGGCAGAAGCCGCTTTTGCTTTTTGCTGATCAGCATCAGGTTCCCTGTCACGCAAGGAGACACAGGTACAGTGCCTGAATTAAAAATGCTGTGAGGCAGTAAGTCACTGAAATCAGCTCTCTAGATCACACTTCTGTTTTTTGGTGTGGTTTGGTGTTTCTTTTTTTTTTATTTTTATTTTTTCTCTCCAGCAAGCCCCTGCCAGGGAAGGAGGAGATCAGTCTCCTTGATTGTCCACCAAGCTTGTCCACCAGGCAGTAGCTCTTACCTTCATATCAGGGTGTGTCTGGGTTTCTTTTTTTTGTAGGTTTTGTCATTTAAAACAAACAAACAAACAAACAAAAAAACACAGAACTCCTTATGTTGGAATCTTATTAAAAAGAAGAATCAAGTTCAGTTTGCTGTAGAAAGGAGCAGGAGAGCTAATTTCCATTAGCTGTAAATCAGCTGAACAAACTCAGCAAGGAGACATTTCATTCCCAGCATTGGACATTTTGTAACAATCACAGCAAACATTCATCTAGAGCTCTTCTGCAGTTATAAATACTGCACAGATCAATTGCTAATGTACTGCAAAATACACTAAAAAAATCAAACTACACCGCCAAGTAATTGAATTCTATGCATCTGGGATGGTTTTAGCCTTGCATTTTTTCCTCATTAATGTCAAACATCGAGTCATTCTCAGAAGGTTTAGCCATCACTTTCTGAGCCTTCTTGTATGATTGGATGGGATAGTCAGCAACACCACGATCCTCTCACAGTTATTTATACACTTTTTATGGCCCTAGATCTAACCCAAATAAGAATTACAGTTTGGCAAGCCCCCTAATCCCTTTAAAAGTCTCTCACCACAGAAAGCTACCACACACTGAAGGTGTGCAGGTGAAGGAAGAGCACCTGGGTGCCTCGGACTGAGCTTTGGACGGGACTTCTGCCCCTTCTGAAGCCTGCTCAAAATCCAGCCCACACTACCAACACGGGAGAGCCACTCTAAGAACCAGTTTCCTTCAGCCTTGACTTCAAGTGATGGATAACTCCCCTCATAAGAGCAAGTCTTTGGAGTCCACCCAAATATCAACTCTGGTTTCAGGCAAGTCCCACCACCCAGACCCAGTTGGGTCATCGCTTGAACCAGCCACAGCTACACACACAGCCTGGCAGGATCCTCCACAATGGGGGAATGTCCAGGAAACATATCTAGCTCCTAAAAAAGGGCTAAAATCTAGCACGAATACCATGACCTTCAAGTCTCGCCCTCATCATGGCAGTTGGCAGGAACCTCCCACAGACCTCCTGCCCTTCTCCACACCAGACCAGCACAGAACTCATTTCTGCCGAACAGAAGCCCCGCTGTACTATCAGAGCCCCTACACAGTGTTCAGGTAATGCAGAGGGATGTCCCTGAGCTACCATAACCTGCCTGCAAGTTCAGCTACAGAAGGGATAGATGTTCAGATGGATCCCTCCTCTCACTGATTTATTATTCTTAATTAAGAGCTTAGTTTGTTTGTTGAGCATTTCTGAAGCAATTATTCTTGCCTACATATCCAGCAGAGGTGTTACCACATCCCTCAGCTGCCAGCCTACCTTGTCTTTTCAGTTTTGTTTTTAATGTGAAAAGTGATTTACAGGCTATAAAAAAGGCCAATTGGCTCAATTGGGGATTAGCTGGAGAGATTTTCATTTGTAAAAAAAAAACAAAAAAAAACCAACAAGCAAGAAATAAACAAATATCCCAGAGCTGCCTTGAGGTCCTTTTGTCTCCACTCCTCAGAAGCATCCCTATGTAGTCTAGTACAGATCTCTGCTGTAGTCCCAACTTAAATGTTTCCTCCACGCACAGCCCCACTGCAAGCCAACTTCTTTCCTACACACCAGAGGCTTTAACTCAGCAGAGGTCCCTGTTCTCCAGAGAGGCTGCAGAGTTCTTGAAGAGCTTTAAGGATGGAGGTGGCTAACAGAAAGGGTGACTGCTGCAGCGTTGCAAGATTTGGTGCATCTTTCCAAAGCAGCTTGGAGAGTTCACTGGCCCAGGTCCCGCTTCACTAAGCACTTCTCACATGACGTAAAAGCACTGTAGCAGTTAAGAATAAATAAATAAATGAATTTAGTTCTGTTGGCTTCCCTGCTCTAGAAGCCCTTCCCATCTACAAAATAGATGATAAAGATCTGCTGAATCCAAAAAGTTCTGCAGTATGATTTGTTTTTTAAAGCGTATCTGTCATAAATGCCTGTTCTGGAAAGCAAGTAATTCTTTCTTTCACACTTGCCTCACAAAGTAAACAGTCAAGGAAGTCAAGTTTTTCCTCTCCAAATAAATCCCTCAGCTCATCTTGGCAAGGCCAAGCTGACCCCTGAACGCTGGGCTACTGCAGATGTATGCCCAGAGCAAAGGGCACTGGTGTGTGGCAGGGACACGGCTGGGCTTTGCTCTCAGCACAGGGCAGTTTACTTCCCTGCAGCACGAAGGTGGGGAAATATCTCTTTCCTCAAGCAGGCCATGATTCCACGCAGCACAACAGCCTCTAGCACGCTTCTCAGCACACAGATCACACAGATCTGGCTGGCTGCATAATGGGCAGCATATCACAAGTGCAAAAGAAGCCCAAAGCCACCAGATTTCCAGCACAGCAGAAGGCTGGTGCCAGGGCTGTGTTGCATTCTCTCCAGACCAAATAACCAGCAACAGTCTTTGCTAGAAAAATGTCTTCTCGTGTGTACCATGTCATCACAGGCTGGAGATCCATCTGGACATTGCTAACATTCGGCTTCCTTTGCCAGCCTTTTTTTTTCCCCCTTTAAATGTATATTATCACATTTGCTTCTAGCTAAAATTAACAAGTAGAAAGGAACAAAAAAGGAATAAAGAGCCAATTCAAGGTCTTGTATATCCCCAAGATGATTCACACTTAGGCTAACTTCAGGGAGAAGCTTTGGATTAGCTCCATTAATGTCCATGTCAAAGAGAAAGCAACGCCAGAACTGCCCCACAGATACCAGGGCAGAAAAGTCACATTTCCTACAACTTGAACTCTTAAAACTGCTTAAGGCTGTTCACAACAATGCCATGGATAGTTGTTTCTGACAAAAATCAGAGGGGGAAGGGGAACCAAGACAGGCAAGGCAGCTAGTGGAAGTCATGAAGCACCTGAGGAAATGAGCATCCCCCTTTTCTCCCCATCTCTGGAGGAACGTGCCCCACTTCACACACAGCCCTATCACCTTCACCTCCAAAAGGAGAGGAGCAGAATTATGTGAGTGATCCTTCACCTCCTCACCCATCTCTCTGCTTCCCAGTCATTTTCTCAGTTACATTCCATCTGACTCAAAACGTATTTGAAGAATCCTTTTATAGTCATCTGAAATAGTTTCTAAAGCCATTGCTCAAAAATTTGCTCCCTCTCATTTCTAGCTATATTTTTAGCTTGCTCCTGGTATGTTTTTTTTTTTTTTTTTTTTTTTATAGCTCTCCCAATCCCCTCCTTACTGAGCTGGCTATACTGTTACAAGCCACCTATTTATTGCTCATACTACTCTTTACACACCCATATAACTACATGGGCCTCAGATGAGCGTTAAATGATACGAGCTTCAAGCTATGGTCTCTCTGTCCGTTACTGAATTACAAAGAAGTGTGATTACCTTGAAACCAGTGATGTTAAGCAGCCCTACAGAGAGCCTGGGTCTCAGCTCTGCTTCCTGTGCCCCCCTTCCACCCATGGATGCTCCATCTCTCCTGCACAACTGATGGATGGGATGCAGCCGGGGAATACGAACCTCTGAGTCCCCATATCTCAGACTGCTCATATACAATGATGTTTCCTCACATATGCTGAGCTTAACTGGACAGAAAACAGACTTGGGAGAATAAATATTAGGCACTCTACTAAACCTACCACCTCTCCCTCATGCTCTGTAATACTTCACTTAGCTTATACACAGATCAGAAATATGTTTTCATTGCCTTTTGTTTTGCTCCCAAGAATAGCCTACTGAGAAAGAGCAATCAAAGGCAACTAAACACTCATTTAAGCCTACAATAATGCAAGAATAGGATCATTACCTACACTGCCATTAGCCCACACACCTTAATTACTCTGCATTTCAAGCCTTCTCCAAAATTCTTACGTATATCCATTACCCTTAATGATGGCTGGAACACCAAACCCAGCCCTAAGTCACTACTCGACCACTTGTGTCACAATTCCAACCACCTTGCTCCTAGGCAAAGCTAGGCAATAGGGTGGCCCTTTAGGACCTCTTATCCTTAAATTCTCCCTCAGGCCTGCTGCTTTACTGCTTGCATACATATATTACAGAATCTGACTTCTGCTTCTGTGTGTGCCATAGAAGGAGGTATATGAGCCTGTCATTGCCTTAAAGAAAAACCCTGAGCAGGAAAGGTTCAACATTTTGTGTACCAGATTCTGAATTGAAACACACCTGTGGCCCCTGGCAAAGGTGGAGTTAGAAATAAGAACTGAGGTCTCAGATTAAACAAGTTATCAACCCTGTTGCTTTCCATAAGTCCAAGCATCCACTTGGGCAGCACAAACTCTAAGTATTAAACTCAAATAATCAAGTCCAATATGGAAACAGCTTTCCCCAGAGTCAATGCCAAGGCAGAACACAGCACATAATGTCAAAAAGACACCTCTGGGGCTGGCTGGCTAGCACCACAGCTAGTCACTGTGCAGATACTCCACTGGACTCCGCACTTGCACTGCACTTTAGGTCTTGGATACCTTGCAATAGGTCCTGTCATACACCATGAAATATAAATGGGCCCCAATGGGCTTCTGGGGGTGTGTTTGCTATCACTGGCACTGAGGTTAAAATAACTCCCAGGGGTTTCACCTGGCCTTGTTTTCTGGTTTTAAAGCATATATTCGTTCTCCTCGCCATTGAAATTGGTGGTGTTGGCTTTGAGCACTCACTTCACAAGCACAGAATTAGGTAGTTGCTAGACCAGCTGATGCTGCAACTCCATCAGAGTTGGGCACCAATTTTCCAGGAGCCTGAAACTTCTTAGCTGGGCACCTCAGCATTGCAAGGTATGACCTTGTAGGTCTGTCACTGTGCAGTTCTTGAGTAAGTTGACAAAACATCCACCTAACACATTAATCTGTCATTTACGATGCCAAATCCAAACTTTACGTGCTAATCCATCAGCAGAAAAATACTTCAGATCCAGCCTGCTACAGATTCCTACCAGGATTATCCTGGGATGTATAAAGATGGTATCTCATCAAAATCTGAACCAGCAATCTTAACCAGGGGCTACACAGCTTTACCAGCAGAAGACACTTCTTCCTGTAGCAGCCTGTTATAGCCACAGGCTGAAGTGCCTTTGAACTCACCTCCCTCTGCATCACAAGACTTCCAGCGGCTGCACTCTGCAGAACACAGCAGAAGTGACTGAACCAGCTCCAAGCAGCGAGATAGCTATCAAAGGCAAGAGACAAGCAGGGATGGCCTTCCAGCAGAGCTCTTCAGTCCTGCTTAGATGGCTAGACAGTGTCTAAAACCTTAGTGTATCTGCAGGGACTTAAGTGCATCTACATGGACACCTGTTCTGCGAAACACGTCAGCATACTGATGCTCTACTCTGTCATCAGTGATAAACCAAGCTACAAAGTAGGAAACCTGGCCTCCTGTACTTCAGACACTGATTTTTGCCTACAGCACCTCTCAGTGCATTCACAATTCCTCTTATCTAGCAACACTGGCAGTAAAAGCATCTCCATTTTCTCCTGTCCCATTTCAATTTGAATCAAAAAGCCCAGAGAGAAGAGATGGTTCAAAGCGTGTTGCTCTGTCACACCAACAGACGTTTTCTAGCTCAATGCTGAGACTTCAAAATGGAACAGAAGTAGGCACCTGCCTTGGAAGAGCTGATGTAAGAAATGGTACTGCCCTACTGCCCTACATGAGGGCTTGAAGAGTCTTAACGTGTTTTTGTCTAATTACCATAGCTTCAGCAGCCTGAGGAACTGCAGAGGAACTTGCTTCCTACATCAGAGACCTACTTCCTTTTCAAATAGTGTGGCAGGGGAGACTGGTACCCACGGTGGCTTTACAGTTCCCAAACAAGACTCCTGTTGTAATCACAAGGAGGAAAAAAATCCTCCTCAGCCAGATCTGAATGCAGAGGAAGGGGAAGATTACCGTGCTGTGCTTTAAGATGGTGAATGAGGTAGCAGTTCAACTGCTGTGCACTCTCAGGGAGGGGAAGATGGGTCCATTAACAAGTCCAGCAGTCACAAAACAGCCTGTCTTTAAAAGCAAGAGGCAAAATTGAACCAAGAACTCTCACACTGGAAAAAAAAGAGATAAGAACAGGGATGCCTCCTTCCTAATTCAGTTTTTCTTTGCAGCCAATTTTTGTTTAAGAAATAACAGGTCTTTTGCCAGGAGCTCAGATAACTTTTTATTGCAAATCAGTGGCCATGGGAGCAGCAAGAGAAACCCGAGTCCTCGGTGAACAGAAGTGATATTAATCAGCCCTCTACTCCACCCACCAGCTAAGGTGGCACCCTCTGGGTATCCCCAGCCCAAATCTCCCAGAGCTTTTCCCCACTACCCACTGCAACATCACTCCTTAGGTTGCTAATCCTGTTACACTGGTGATCCACAAACAGAAACATGCAAGAGCCCCTTTTCTATGCAAAGTGCCAAAGAACCTCAAGTACTGTGGAATTCACAAAGTCCTAGTTCCCCACTGTGCCATGCTGCACCCGCCTGAGTTGCACTAGTGAAGCTGGTCAAATGCAGCTTTTGCATTTGAAGACACTGGGGATGTGAACCGAGGGGTTCAAGCCTATAAAATCATGGGCTGATACCATGATGCGTTCAAAAAGAGCCATCTACCCCTCTGATTAAGCTGAGCCAGCTTAGTTTCCAAGACATTGAAAATGGATCCTACGTGGACCCACTGGGATTGTGATGCTTGCTTTTAAATATTTGGTTGATTCATGATGACATGGAATGAAAGAACTGCTCTGTTAGCTATCAGTCCTATAGAAAGGTGGGGTGTTTGTAGAGAAAATACTATATAATAATTAACCGAAACCTTGAACTTCCACCTTTTGGTGCTATTTACCCTATATTTTTCATTCCAGACTACACAAAAGCGTTTGCTTATCTAACAGAACTGATTAGCCAAGCAAACCCCTTGCTTCAGGTTCAGACAAATCTCCTTCAGTTCAGTTTTACATGCCTATGTAAACCCTGTTATCTGCAGCGAGCTATCTCAGCATGCCAAACACCTCCAGCAGACCACAGTAGCTCCCTGTTAGCAGTTACTGTTACCTTGATGCTCAACAACCTGGTGCCAGTCCTTGAGAAACGCCAGTGATCAGCAGACACTTTGCAAAACTCCAATCTGCCTTTCAAAGTCTTCACCACTTTGCAAGCTGTCAAAATTCTTGTCATCTTGAGAGTTGCTGATGGGTAACTGAAGTTTCAGGAAAACAACAAAAAAAATCCACTTGTATGTGTTTCTTCAAGATTTAGTGCAGATAATATGCTCTTGCAGAATGCAGGGGAAGAGAACAGAGACAGCTGGTGTGCTGGACTGACCGTACAGCACTGCCCTCCACCTTCCCATTTATTCTGCCATTAAAAGTCTCTGGTGCAGCCCCACCTCCTCCCACCCCTCCTTGGAGGGGTGCTTGCTTAGAGCCCTTGCAACACTTTTCTTTAGGTTTGTCTGTGAGTAGGGGTTGCGTCACAGGCCAGGTACAAGCTTCACCTACTGGAAGACAGCAAAGCTTGCTGAGAAATTGCACCCACTGCAACAAAGACAGTCCTCACACACCAAAACACACACCTTACATTTCAATAAGAGACCGAGAATGGTGCCACTTGTTCTCCTAACAGCGCATGGTCTTTGTAAATTAGGAGTCTCTGTCCATAGCGTGCATTCTAGTGCTCTCCGATGTGATCTGGGGTCCACCGTTAGCTAGTGGGACAGCCTGGGACTGCTAAAATCTAAATTCTGCAGAAAGCTGTAGTCTTTTTATTCTGACTACACAGTCACCAGCAGCCCCAGCGCAGGTCCCAAAGTACTGCCCCCTCTCCCCAAGAATATGGCAAAGACATCAATAGGAAAAATAAACAGTTGCAATAGCAAAAACACCATTTGGCAAAATGCTACTGGACAACAGCTGAAATAAGGCAAAACGTTCCATCTCCTAACTGACCGCAGGCCTTTGTAACTATCATATTTCCAATAACCCTACTCTATAGTCTTCAGAAAGAATCATGGTTCTCGTTAGCCAGAGAGGAAAATGCCTAATGAAGACAAAGGCTATGGGAGAAGCATGCATTTTATTATTCTTTATGAACTAAAATGGTGTGCCATCTTTTGAAGCCTGACTGATCAAAGCTTCAATTAGCACAGAGCAAGAAAAAAATAAAAAAAAAGCTTTTTCTTTTGCCCCCCCTTTTTTTTTTTTTTTTTGAAGCTGGACACATGCTGCTCTGAAGGATTTAGGTAACCTTTTTTCATCACTGACAGTACCAACTAGGACTTCTCTGTACACAGCTGAGATCACATGAAAATATTTGCTGCACAGCTCATTATAGCACCAAGCTGAACCATGGCACACAGAATAAAAGCCAGAAGAGAGGATCATGGGCTTGGGTGCCCTCTGTGATAGAGTACATACTGGAGACTTGGATGAGAAAAGCATTGGAAAAGCCTGAATCCAGACAATGGAAAGAGATGGATAGAAATATGGTGGAAGACAGACTGCAGAAGACTTCAGCTTTAACATGAGCTTTACAAGTGTGCAGAGCTGAGAGAAGCAAGCCAACAATGTTTCCTGGGGACTAGAGCATGGTTTAGGAAAGACAAACTTTTTTCCAACAGGAAGATACCTGAGAATCGTTCTGACTCATAGAAGCAGCTTGAGAGACATGGAATTGTGGAATTTATTCATTTAGCAAAGATCTACACGGACCTGGTTTGTTGTTAAGTAGTCCTCTACATGCTTGGCTTTAGCCTGTAGTGATCTAGGTTGGAGTCGCACATGGGAGAACAGATGTACAAAAAGCAGAGGTACAGCTATAAATGAATGGACTGCGAATACACCCTGCATAAGAGAAGTCATCTTAATATCCAAACAGACGTGCATTCACACACGCAGTTCAGAAACTAGTTTTCTTTTAAAGTCACAATTCACGTTACTTTGGCTTTACACTTTGGCTACACACATGGTGTTTGGAAGGTTACAAGCACTGCCCTTTGTTGTGGCGATACTGAAGGGTGAATCCTGCACTCCATTTTACCAGCAGGGAAGTCACACTGAGTGCCAGGTACACGTGGATTTGAACCAGAATCAGCCCACGCTACTAGTTTAAACACCCTGACTGCCAATTCCTCACTTTCTCCTTCCACCACTGGAGTTTTAATGCAGCTGCGTGAGGCAGACAGATCCGGCTAAATAGCCAACCCTTTCCTTTTGCAGTGAGGCCACTCATGAACAGAGATGGACTGGAGTGAGCAGAAAAAGGACACAGCAGCACCTTTTGCCAGATGAAAACAGCTGTAAGACCGCATCATGAAGTGGGTTCAATATGTCAGGGATCTGCAGTACATACTCAGATCTCTTGTGGCAGCCGTACATTATGAATGAAGTGCTGTATGGGGGAAGCATAGCCAAAAAAATATTTTCCTTTATCACCTCCACAGCAAGGATGCTACATTTCCTACTGCTATGGGTTTTACCCTGTTGTTTTTCCCTTTCATCAACCACGTTGTATGTGAATTGATTGATAAAGCCCACCTCAGACCTTCTGAGATCAGGGAGGTTTTTCCTTCAGTGTCAGAACCACCTTCCAAAGCTTCCACCATCAACGCAAGGCAAAAGAAACTTCTACCAAAACCAGGAAAAAGCATCCAAGCCATATAACTCACTGCCAGTGCACTAAAGAGAGATGATTTACTGGCCTTAAGAGTCAACAGTTTATGTATTAGGTATTCCTGACAGAAGCCTCAGTTCAAAAAAGCCTGTCAACGTAAAAGCAGGCCTTCTGTGGCTTAGCCAGATCTTAAATATGTGCTGCATTTAACAAATACCTTCTGCAGAGGTAGAGCTGCTGGTAAAAAACAAACAAACAAACAACACACACAGATGAGTGGAGGAAGGAAAGCACAGACCAATGGTTTAACTCGAAATGCAACCACAGCACATAGGCTTTAAACTTGTCTGCCAGTACATGACTTGAATTTGTATCATCCCTTCAGGAAATGAAGCTTGGACAGGGGCTGTGGAGGAAGGACACATATCAGAGAAGCCAGGAATGTGAAGCCATGAAGGCAGATGATCACTCAGACAGGAACAGCTCAGATGCTAGGAAATTACACAAAAAAGTAAGCTAAAGTTAGGCTTCCTAACTATTGGATTTACTTGGCATAGCTGTTTAGAAAAAGGCAGACTGCATTTTGTTTCAAATTCACTTGTTCTATATCCTACACAGATAGGGAATAGGGCAGGGAGAGGAAAGTGCTCATTAAAATGAAGTTTTTTTCTTACTGTTTACAAGTGAAAAACACCAGAAATGAAATTCATCATACAGTACCACTGTACCGTAAAATCAAAGTCAATGGTCTGTAGCTTTGTAAATCCCCAGGGCTAAGATATTCAAAGAAAACTAAGTGCTTACGCTTTCAGAGGCTTAAAACCAACTGCCTGATTTTCAGAAAATAAGTGCTCAGAGCATTTGGGGCCCTGCTTAGGTGGCACCCCAAAAAGGGAGCCCCTGAGGCTGCTCATCCCAGCTGGGAAACTCTGCAGGACTTCCATGCTTACCTCCTGGAGAGCAGGAAGTGCCTGGTAAAGGAAAGGGAAGGGGGGAGAACTTGTCACCAGGCCAAGTTAAACAGCCCTCCATGGGAAGGAAACACTGCAAACCTGCCATTTTGCAATGCTCCCTGCAGCAGAAGTAGTAGCAGATCCCATCAGGCCTGGCATCATGGTGGCAGATGTTGGCAATGGGAAACAGGAGTAGCTTGCCCTGGGTGATTTTGTTTGTGTCCATCAGGGGACATCCCTTGCTCTGGCTTAGTACTGTTTTATTCCACATCGGCGTAGTGCTTTGCAGTAAACCCAGGAGCAGGAGAGCAGCAAGACACTGCTGCACAGCCACCAGCACTCCCCAGACCTACAGCATTTGGGATGTGCAGGGACCGCCCAGTACTTTCTTCTGGAAGAACTCAGAGGAAGCTCTCCAAATGCATGGAGACTCCTAATGCTGAAAGGACAAATTTGGATTATGACTCTGAAAATGAAGACGGGGTAATTTTATGAATTTCTGAATTCTGAGCAACTTTTCAAGTCTGTGACAGAAGGGGAAAAAAGCCGAGACTCTCCAGACTGTGCCTATTCCAGCAATTACCACACACTTCCCACCCAAGGTTAACAATTTCTAGCTGCCTCTCCAGAACCCAGTAACAGATCTATCCACACATCCGTGTCAACTTCTACAGCCATCAGAGTAAAAAGACTGTCCTTTCCAAGTTCTCCATAAAATAAATGAAGAAATAAATCCCATGATCCGTTCTGTTCTTACTGGAAGACAAGAGATCAGAGCTCATTTGTAGGAACGTTGGCCCAGCTCCACACCAGCGCAAGTACCAAGTAACTGCCTCCAACTCAGTGGAGCTCCAGTGGCATAAATCTCCCCTGGATTGGGATCAGTGGAACAAGCAGCCCACAGGAATTGCTTGGACTTCACTCCTTGCAGCTGAGATCAGAGGGGAGTTTTTTCCAAGTGTCCTTCAGATGCTTTTGAAAATCTCCCCTGCCATCTGTCAGGCCACGTCTGATTTCTGACCACCCCGCCTTGCCCTGACTAAAACACACTCCAGAAATCGTGAGGGGAAAGGCAGAGTAGTTGAAGGTGGCTGCAAAACTGAAATTCTCTGCTGCCACAGCGAACAAGACAAATGCTTTCCTCCCCCCCAGCTAGCAGAAAAGCCCTCAAAGTGATTTGGAAATGCTACCTTCCATTTCAAGGGAAGGTCCAGTGGCTCCCCAAGGAACTTGGGGGAAAAGTTTCAAAAGCACATGAATTATGCTAACGTTCCCATCCATTTTCTTCTCAGGTGTTTATCAAACAAGATCAGTGCAGTGGATGCAACACTAAGTTTAACATAGGTAACATTTTTTCCCCACAGAATACTGCTGACAGCTCTATCAAACCTGCTAGCTCAGAGACCACAACTTTTTATTTTTGGTATAGCAGAGGGGGGGAATAACCTAAAATTATCTTGTTCCCTTACAAATGAACTAAGAGCATCCAGGCATCCCCCGTCACCTGTTCCTCTTGGACTGCTGCAGGAGAGAAAGCATGCTCCATCACACTTGCAGGTCTGCTGCTCTGAGCCAATCTCAGATCAAATGAAGCATTTCAAGCAAAACCCACAATGTTTAAAAACCACAGTAATTGTGATGCAAAGTGCCACAAGCCAAGAATTTCAAAACTGAGGCTGATCTTCACCTGAGTGTATGAAGAGAAGCTGAAAGGAATAAGAATCGAGTACAAGCCTTACCCCTTGGCTATCCTGACTTCTGTTAAAAAGTCAGAATGTTTTCCCCCCACAAAGTGTTTTTTTTTTTTTTTTTTTTTTTTTTTTTAAGATTTTAGACGATGTCTGGGGAAAATATTATTTTAAAATTTAATGGGAGAAGTTCACAGTAGATCAAAGAAAACCTTCAGATCTGGGAGCTGCATTCTGATTCACCCTTACCAAGTCACCTGATGTTTTTCCTTTTCCCTGAAGTCCAGTCAAACAATATCAGTTCATTATTACAGAATTTAAGCCCCCATAGAAAAAGTAAAAATAGTTTGTAGATGTGATAAAGAATTTCAGGACAGTTCCAACCACAGCACAGAAGATTAATTTTAAAAAAGTTACATTCCAAATGATTGCACATTCAAGTCTTGCCAGATCCTCTCTTTTCCAGACAAAAATCCTGCATTAGCAGAAGCTGATGATTTTATATACTCATTCAGGATCTCTGCAAAGCTAGAAATACCAACTGTATCCTCTGCCTGCACAGAATGACTGTCTAGAACTTGCACACAGTGATTCAGGTTGTGTGGAAGCATCAGGCCTCCCAGATGTGTGCAGCTCAACAACACACCTGCTTCAACAGCAAGCCTAGCACTACCCTGCCATCGGGAATTCACAAGAACTACGCTGCA
Organism: Oxyura jamaicensis; assembly: GCF_011077185.1. NCBI lineage: Eukaryota > Metazoa > Chordata > Aves > Anseriformes > Anatidae > Oxyura > Oxyura jamaicensis. Next base: position 6,933,050 of record NC_048899.1, on the reverse strand, counting down.
CATCTGCAGATGTATGACTGGGAAAGTTCGTGAAAGCTGGCAGAACAATACATGCAGGTTGGTGTGTCAGGATCTGGGGGAATGGCTAATCCTTTCTGCAACACCTGGGATCCAACAGTTTTTGACAACTGGTCCTTTGACAGAAGTTACTACATAGAGATTAAAAAAAGAGATCAAAGTTAGGCAGTAGCAATTCCTCTTCCATTTCAGTTGCATTTTGAGTAACCAGCACACATTCAAGCCTGCATGCTCTCTTATTGTTTCAGAGTGCCTTCATGTGGCTTAAAGAATTGATAACCACGGTCTTCGCTTGCCTAACTTAGTGACAAGCCAAATAAAGCTTATTAAAAATCCACCTGCTTGTTTCTTGGAGATGGAGAGACAGACAGCTATCCAAAAAGCCAAACATCACTGATTGTTGACTTTTCTTTTACATATCCTACCATTGACCTGACTGCATTTGGGTGAACTGTGAGCCTTCACTGCACTATTTCAGTTTCAGCAGAGCAGAGAATGGATGTAACAATAGCCCAAATAAACTAGGACTCTCTCAAAACTTCACCCTTCCCTGAGCTTCCCAAAGACGACCAAATTAATTCTAAAATTATAAAAAAAATCAGGAATGATCAAACAGAAACCATGATGATTTTATATTTCTTAGTTGGAAACAATCCCAGGCACCAAGCAAAGCAAGAACAGGAATTAAAAAGGGACTGCCCCTACACCTGTCTTCCCACCGTGTCCTTCCAGGTGCACTCTTGCTTGCAGGTTGTTTTCCAGCCACCCCAGTCTGTTGTGCTGCTGCAGACTGCCCAGTCCTCTCCCTAGTCCTTTCAGCCCGAGACCTGGCTTTTTGCTCTCTGCTTCCTTCTGTGGTTTCTCTACATGAATAACCTTCTCCCAGCTACTTGATGGGACGCTCCTGCCCACCGCATTTTTTATGGGCATTGAAAGCTGCTTTCCCTTGAGCACACTTCAAGGTTGGACCAGATGATATTAGAGGTCTTTCCCAACTAAATAGTCCTGTGATTCAGAGGAAAGAAGTCTCCCTCCCTGTCCGCAGGAATTCAGTTTCCCCAGTTCCTTCTCACTTACAGGAACATGACACAAAGCAAAAATGAACAAATGAGTTGTTGCCTTTTTTTTTTTTTGGACTTTGCCTGTATGGTGATGGCCTTGGTGCTTTAAAGCACACTCCTGTAATTCCTCAAAAATCTCTGTGATCCCTCTGATCTGTTAATCAATAACACATCAGCCTGACAGGGCAGCTGATGTCTTACTTTACAAATAAGCACGCTGCCTTCACCAGGTCTACTCTTTAAAGTCACATATGACTTTGTAAGCACAGCAGCATTTAACCATAAACTTTTAAATGCAACTTGTCACCCACCAGATTAAGATGCATCAGGGCACCATCCTCTGCAGTCCTCCACAAGTCCACTTTATCGTTTCCTTATGTTGACTGTTTTACCTTGTGAGAGTTCCAAAAAAATCTGTTCTGCTCTTTTCAGTTGAGCGTCCTTGAGAAAGGCCCTCCTGTTGAAGAAAACCAGCTACTAAATAACATGGTTGAGTAAAAATTGTTAGGGAGAACCATCTGGAAAAATCTTACTCCTAGCCACCATAACAATAGCAAGTTCAGATCGGTTACACAATCAGATGTTTAATTTTGGTTTGCCTTTTTCTATCTTCACTCTCATTTATTTTTGATCATCTGTATTTACTAGCCAAAGAGAGCTAAATATGGAGAGAACACAAGGGCAGATCACCTGCTTCCAAAGACAAAGACGTAAAGCTTTTATTGACAGCTGTAACTGGCTTGTACAAGTTCACCAGCAGAACTGACTCCCAGCTTTTCCCCTTGTTTTCATATTCTTTTTATTTGATGCTTTTCCCTGCAAGGACAGATTCCGACGACCCGTCTCTGCTGAGCAGACCTTGCACGAGAAATGGCATGAATACTACTGAAGCATAGCAGTTCAATGCAGAAGGGAATACTCGATATGAAAGAGTGTGAAATCCGGTTTTAACTGCACAAAGAAATGTTATTCCTAAATCCCGGTCCTGCAGTTCTCACTGACAACAACATGCGTGTCTGGGTGAAGGAGGACTTACAGAGCTGAGCCCTGAGACAACTTACAGTAATGGAGAACACAAGTGCAATTATTCTTTCCATAAGATGCACGAAACTCAGGTTGGCGTTTGAGATACAATGCAAAATTCGGCTTGTTTTCCCTCATAGGTCTTTGCCTCAGATGCCTCAGTCTGAAGAAAACAGGGATACCTTCGTACTTTTGGATGGAAAACACAGCACCTGTAATGGAAAACACAGCACCTGTAACTCAAACTGTCTTTCTAGTTCTGACTGAAAGTTTGGGAATCCAAAGAAACAAAGCAACAACAACAACAACAACAAGTGTTTAAAAGGGAACTGTCGCATGTCATTAAAATCAGATTTTGGACAAGTAGTTATGTGAACTTCTGCTGAACTTTTTCTTTCTTTTTTAACGGAGAAACACAATTTTCCTTTTAAATTAAAAATTTCTTTCCCCTTTTTGTTTTCAAAACAGAAACCAAAAAAGCAAATTAAAAATAAATGAAGACTTTTATCTTTTTTTTTTTTTTTTTTTTTGTTTTTTTTTTAAACTGACATGTCAAAAAGCATCAAAACCAACCTGGAATGCAGTTTCACTTCTCCTCCAAAACATTGGTTTGGCCTAGCTGACAGCTAATAGTAAATTAGGTCTGCGAGGTAAACAGCTCTGGAAACACACTGTCATGGCCAATGCATGGTTTCACAAAACGAAGGAAACGTGCCTCCAAATAACCAAAGTATCCAGGGGCAGCTGCAAATACCAGAGGGATTTAGGATACAGTCATCGATCACCAGGCCCTGTGACACTTTCACTTAACATCCTATGTGATGCTTTTAAACAACAATAAAGACTTCTGATTTTGTAAAAGAAAAAAAAAAAATCTGTGACAAAATAATTGAAAGTCTCAAACCAAAATCACATCAAGAGACAGCTTTTACAAAACAATAAAGGATAAATTTCTTGTTAACTGCACCCACCATGGCACCTCCCTTCTTTTCCAAATTTTACGTACAAGCTGTAATCCAGACAGCTTTTGACCAGGAAGGTTTATACAAAGCTCGACAACAAGACTGTTATATCTATTCTCAGGTTAGAGAAAATCCATTTTCAAGGAGATTAAAATTTTCTTTCAGGCTTGAGTATCTCAGGGTGTGCAGATCTGCTGTCTGGAATATGGAGTGTATGCCTCACCCAAACTCAGAAGATAAGGGTCTTATCTTCAGCAAGAGAAAAAAGAATCAAAGTCTTGAAAATGGGTCGAATTCCATTGCCACTGGGATTAGCAGCTCCTTTTATATCAGCTGACTTGGAAAAAAAATAAAGAAAACCCTTAGAGTGTCTGAAATTATTCCAAAAGGCCAGTTTCAGAAAACCCTTACTTAGCTAAAACTGCAGGCAGCCAGAAGAGCACTGCCCGTGGGTAGTAATGACCATACAAAGTGCAGTTTACTCCCAGGGCCCGGCTGAGCACCACACCTCAAACACAACTCTTATTTTCACAGTGATACAACTAAGGGAGCCCAGCCCCAGGAGCCCTAGAGCTACCCAGATTGAGTCTTGCAGTGTCTGACTTCAGTCCAGAGCTGAACTCTACTTACTGGATGATGGTTGGAGCCCGCAAGATTTCTCCTTCCCTGACATTTTGTTAAAAGACATTTTTACAAATGAGGACCAGGATTAGGAGTCATCCCTTTTCCCTTGTGGTTACAGAGGCTCAGCCACTCCACTGGTTTGTTCCCGTGGCTCACTAAAAAGGCCAAACTGGCTTTATGAAATAAAAACAAATCAAAAGAGCTGCACAAACACTGTCTCCCCTGTGCTACTCATTCTTTACCCAGTTTAAAAATAACATGACCTTACAATGCAAGATTAGCTACATTTGTTCAAGATCTATGCTATGCTCATGCCTTCTGTGGCTGTCCCATCAGGGGTGAATATTTGATAGGTTATCATACCCCAGTGTTTGCTCCAGGAAAGGAAAACAAAACTGCCTTGCCCTTGATTAGACTGTAAATAAATAGATTTTTATCTAGAATGAAGGCCACAACATAAGCAGTCCCTTAGCTGCTAACTTATGCACTCAAAATTGTGTATGCACATTCACACCAGCACACATTGTGAGACAACACGGGACAGTTTTGTTGTTTCTCTTTTTGACTTGATAGACCTTTTTCCCCAGTTAAAAAGAGCTTGACTGAAACCAAAACTTGTATGACCAAATTGTTTTCATGCACCTTTTGATGTGGGACAGACGGCTTAGTCCTACCTCATGGTGGACACCTACAGAGGATGTTGGCAAGGGCCTTCACTACCAGCTCCTGGGGCTGGGACTTCAGAACTCAGGAGGACCCGAAAGGGAAGCAAGGAATCGAGGAGAGCAAGCGAGCATCAATCAGAAGAGAGAAGCATCAGATCAGAAGAGCAGGTCATGGACGGACACGTTTTCTGGAACAACAGGGCCTCACGGCCAGCTCTGAAATCCAATTCACAGGAACTACCACTGCTAGGACAGTTATATTGCTACCTAGTCCCTGTGCTAAAAATAAATAAATAAACACTCCCAAAACAACATGCTTGCTGGTCCCAGAACGTATTGATGGGCCAGGCCTAAAGCTAGGCTCAGGAAAACATCAGCTCCACTGAAACAGTGGAGCACGTGTCCAGTCCCAGTGGCTGGGCCAAATACCTTGTGTGTTTGGTAACAGTTCTGTCTCCCAGCCTTATTTAACCTAACTCATCCTAAGCAGGAAATACTCTGCTATTAACAGGCTCTAATGTTTCTTTTACTACAACAAATGTCATACAAAAAGATACAGAAAGCTTTCCACAATAAGTTTATTCCCAAAGTTGAAAAGCCTAAGAGTCATTTAATCTTCCCTTTTAGAAACAGTTACTCTTTGAAAAGGAAATACACATCTTATCTCCAGCCTAGTTTTGTATCTTTTTTTCCCCCCCTCCCTTCTTCTCCTTTTACCCCCTTTAGCACCAGCCCAGGCAGTGCTGGATGTTCCTGGTTTTGGTAGGAGGGTAAGTTAACATTTCATAGGTGTTACTTAACATGGCCTTGGCCTCTCACCGTATATACAGCATCCCTGATCAATCAGCACTTGCCTTCTTGCCTCACGCCTGGTGTCCCAGACTGGAAGAATTTGCAAAATTGGGTTGGGTTTTTTGTTTGACTGATTTTTTTTTTTTTTTATTCTTCTTGTTCCTTTTTTCCCCCCCGTCCCCACCCCCCCCCCCCTCCCCCCCCATGGCTACCCTGGGGGAGAAAAAAAAGGATAAAAAGCTTCAAATGCTGCACACAGGGCTATGCATTGGAGCATTTGCTTACAGATAGATAAGCACTAAGCAGATACACTTGCTCGAGGTTGCCTCTCTCTTTAAACAGGAGAGCAAACTTAGGTGATATGGATCTATAACACCATTTAGCTGGGAAGGAGAGAAGGGACATGATTTTGACAAACTGGAAAATGTTCTTTAAGGGCAGGAGAGCAGAGAAGTTTGAGAAAATAACATTTGCTCCCAAGCAAGCTTTCAGGACTTTAACCCAAGAGCCCCAACTCTGTCTTTATATTCTCTTCAGCTAACATCTTTATAGCAGTGACGAAACTTTAAGAGTAAGGGAATTAATTAATTGTGTAACAGCATCATGATCCATGGGGACAAGAGACACTTTGATCACGTTATACCCAACTAATGTTTCTGCCCTTCAATAAACACACACCTCTGCACTAGCATTTTCCTTAGTCAAACCCCCAGAAACAGGCTTCTCCCCACAAAGACCAGTTGGCTTAAGGAGAGTCTGTGCTTCTGAGCAGGGGCTTTTATTGCACACCTTTACACAGGGCACAGGAGTGGAACCAGGGCTGGAGGCTTCGGGTGCAGTGAAGACTGCCCTTCCCTGAAGGTGTTCTTCCCTGTGATGTCCTTGTCACTCCTTTCACTCTGGCACTAACCAATGTTCAGCAGGATTTAAATTAACCACCTCATGGGAAGTAACCCATTTTATACCCAAAGGCAGCAAGGTCCTAGCTCTTTGTTCATTTGAGGAAGGCATCTGAAATACTCAGCCATGTCATCTCGTTCACCTTCAGGACAGACAAAGCAGATGATCACAGAGGAAAACTAGGGAACGCCAGTCCCAACTCATAAGGCCGAAGCAGCAAGATGCCTTTTCTCCCTCCAAGCACACAGAGCTCCCTGCACAAGAGCACAGCAACTCTTCCCACAGAGCTGGAGACATCTAAGAGGCCCATCTGTTAATGCTCCCCCAACAGCCATCTGAACTCCTTACACAGCCACTCACGACAGTATCAACACAGTACGGTACTATCCAGAAAAAAAACAAAGGCAAAAAAATCTGGGATTGGTTCTGCCCCACGAGAGTCAAAGCTGCAGTGTGAATATATCAAATGCACACTGACTGAAATTGCCTGCCCCTGCCTACTTCAGTTAAGAGCTCTAAAGAGAGGAGTCAAGTGTTCAGCTAGTTAACTTCATGAACAGGTGCAATTACAACACAAGATATTAGCAAAATAAGCAATCGAATTGTAAAGGAAAGCAGAACAAAAGTAGCACGTTCACTTTCCTGTATTGATTTAAATCATCTAAATACTCAGATTTTCATGTTTATCTACTGCCATAAATACAATCAATTTTGTTAATTTATTTCCACTTCCTATGGATTCCACCGTGCTACAACACATTATAGCCACAGCAATCATCAGCTACCACATCCAATGCAATAAGATGACAAAATCCACAAGAGCTAAATATACTCGGGAAGTTTTCATCTCATTAGTCAAACCCCAGAGGTCTCAACAACGGCGTGTGCTTATGAGATCTCAGCAAAGATCAGGAGCTGGCTTAAACAGGCCACATGGTTAGGAAGAGCCTCAGTTTGTGATTTCTAGGAAATAAAGGTAGGAAATAAAGGCTGAAAAATGCGGATCCCTTGGAAGTGGGAGCACCCAAATAACAAATTGCCTGTGAGCAGCAAGTCCCGGGAACAGAAATCAGCATCTGAAGTAAGCACACAATATTTAGAAAGGACACGGGAAAGAGCGCACTGGGCAATGGGCAGTGTGGATAACAATGTCATCAGGAATGTCAGCTGCAGGAGTGCTTGGCACGAGTGTTAGCTCTTTCCTGTTCCAGTCAGGGAGTCAGCCAGTGACGCACTCCTGCAATCACATTTAACTTTTCCAGTCAACCCAATCATCTCTCTCCTTCTCTTCCACCCCTCACAACCCCCCAGCAGCTGTGGCACCCCCAGGAGCATGCTTTGAAGAATCTGGAAGCTTGTTTTGGGCAGCATGGGTCTGATTTCCAGCATCAACAGCAGAAGAAATTGGTCTCAAGCCCGGCTCAGAATGACCTTGGAAAAGACCCAAACTTTTTCATCTGCTGATTTTCATGAAGCTTAGCAACTCTGCTCATCCCAGTTCCTGGCTTTGCTCCAGCCCTGCTCCTCTCCTGACCCTTGCCACAACACCTTGTCCTGGCAAAACACATTTTTCATCAGAGCTCTGCCCCTAACACATTTACCTGTGCGATTCAGCAAGTAGAACAGCAGTGCTGGTACGCCCCAAAAGCTTCTAGTTTTGTGTTTAGCACAATCATCCCTGGGTGAGTTTCCTACAACAGATAAATGGAGATTTCATAGGCAGAAGATTCAGTAACTGGGTGAGAGAAGCAGGAAGGGCTGCTGCTTCAGCAGCAAGAACCCAGAGTGAAAAAAAAAAAAAAAAGGATTTTGGAAGAAACATGAAGAGCTGTGTTTAAGCACCCAGGCCAGCATCAGCTATGAATATACCTCTACCTCAGCCCATTCAGACTGCCTTCTGCAGGTAGTTCTGCCTTTTCTAGGGAAATGGGATACATAACATGCAGCTAGAGATGTGCTAAATCTCAAACTACGTTCCTTCTGTTGGGGTCGCATCCATATTACTAACATGAGCCACAGATCTCCAGTAAAGGTCCTTAACAACATTTTCATCCATCCTGCCATTCAGCTAACAGATACTCTCTCCCACTTCACAAATGACCAGGAAGGGAAGTGGGATGAATTTCCTGCTTTCGTCACTTGCATCCCCCCAGAAATGTCACAATGCAACTTTTTTTTAGGCTTTATTTGCCAAAGGGCAAATAAATAGTAACTAAAAGTCATCCAAGCAAACTAAGGACTGAGAAATTCTTCATGTTGTGACAGTCATCAGCTTTCAAACACACCACAATGGAAATGCTGTGGTGTTGCACACTCCTTTTCCCCACCCTATACGTGCCTAAAATAACACGTATGGGAGGATTCCATCAAGTCGCTCCAAGCCTGCCAGCAGAGGACCACATTGCCGTACCTTCATCATTCCAAAAGGAAACGATACCAACCAGTCTAGTCAAGTGAACAAGTGATAACCTGCAGACGGGCTCACATTTAAGTGTCCAAAATCTGCGCTCTGCTGCCCCCTGAATCCAGGAGCCTTCTTTGGGAAGAGTCCCTCCATATGCACCAGGTTTCTTCTTGTTAGCTTGCTGATTTGAAAACACCTTGGGAGGGATGCAGAAATCCGAAAGGAGAAATATCTTCATTACTACACGTCCACCTACACCACAAGCAGTTCATTTCTCTTCAGTTCATCTGCATCCTAAGAAGAGGCCACAAGAAAGTGAACTGAGATGAAATATTACTTGTGTCAGGCTGAAAGCCATGAGATTGGAAACTTTGCAAGGAAACTGCCCCTTTGCTTCAAGCAACGTTATTAGCTGCCAAATATTTTCAATCCTTAAAATCTTAGCTTTAAAAGGCCCATCTGAAAACAAAAATGTAGCAAAATACATAAAAGACCAGCAGCAAGCAGCTCTCCAGCACAGAGCAAGCCCTGTCCCTGCGTTCAAGGCAGGGACCCATCAGCAGATGTCCCGCTGGTGCTGCACCCTGGCACAGGCAGCACGGCTCAGGGCTGAACTGCAGGCAACTGGGATGGCCGCGTGCCAGCTGGGACTAGCCTCCTCCCCCCAAAGTGTTTTGGCTGTGTTTTGGTCAGGGGCAGCTCCTTCCCTGGAGAGAGATCCAGCCCCAGCAGAGCTTTTTTATTTTTTTATTTTTTCCCTGGGAAAAGCCCTTTCCATCCACTTTTGTTCTGTGCCATGCCTAAAGGGCAGCAGTGCACAGAGCAGCACCAGGCCCAGCACCACAGCTGAGGAAGAGGAGCTGCACTGTGCCTGCCTGTTGAGATGCCCAGCAGCTACTACGATTAGTTACCAGTGTTCCCAGCACACTTCTGTTAGAGCTCCAGTCCTGGAAAACCAGCGAGACAGTTAAACGTGTCAGAAAGGCCAACACCACCACCTCCATCTTCTACATCCCAGGTAACTCTAAGCCCAGCTTTGCTCCAAGAAGCCTCCAGCCGCAATGGGGGCACACCAAGCACTAGGAAGTCTCTGCAAAGAGAACCGCTATGAACCATGGAGCAAACCCAAGCCGTTCTGATTCTGTTGGGCATCACAGGGTCGGAAGTCGATGATCTTTAAGGTCCCTTCCAAGCTGAGCCATTCTATAGGAAAAGAGCTCAGCAGACATTCTCAGCTTATTAGCCCCTGGAGTATACAGCAGGAGACAGATGGGGGGTAGGATTTGAAACCTCTTCCTTAGAAGCTGCCTCTGGGCTTGTGTGTGCTGACACAGCTAACTGCAGCTAGTTCCAGCACAGGGGCTTCCAGCGATGCCAGCGACTACCTGCCTCTCACAGGTGTGACTTACTGACCACACCTGCAGGAGGGAGAGCAGCCAGAAGAGCTGCAGCAAACTACAGCAAGACTTCTAGCACACCGGTTGTGAGGAAACATTTTGGGCTGAAATTGAGCTACAGATTTTATCAGTACCAGTCTCCGGGCAGCAGGATGCTGATTGCACACCACCTGCTCTGGCTAGCTTTGCGTCGGAATGGGAATCCCTTCTTCCTCACCAGCTGCCTTTTCTTCTAGCTCTGAAAACACTGACTGCAATATTCACAAAGCACACCAGCTGGGAGAAGATCCAGAAGGAGAGACCTTCAGAGAACTGCAGAGTGCCCAGTGCTTTCACAGCAGATACCTAAAACCTTCCCGAACGGCAAACGGGGCACCTGAAGCCACAAATTTACTGACCAAGACAAGTCCAGGCAAACCTATTGCCCTAGTGGTGGCTGTGGAGAATGAACATCAAGATACTGGCATAGGTACCGAAGAATTGCGGCATCAGAGAAGGCCCTGCAACACTGCCAGGGTGTCCCAGGGGGGCAGACACTCCATATTGAAGGTTCATTAAAAATATAAACCCAAAAACATTTGCACACTGCGAGCAATACATTATTTTGTAAGGTGTAAGGTATCAGGTACCTTCATAGTGTACCACATGGAACACCAGGGGCTTTTCAGCGCTACTCGGAGACCTTAGGTCACCTGTCAAGCTTAATTTTATTGCTCAAAGTCATGAAGACCACCCTAAACTGTCCATATAGCTAAGCAAACAAGACAACAGTCATGCTCGTGCATTGCTCACCCTCCAGACGTGCAAAGGTGAGCACGGGTACAGACAGATGTCAAATACAGAGTCAGGCTGAGCAGTGAGCCATATCCATATCATGTTTTCATCGGTGATCACATCCAATCCTGACACCAAACTTTAAAAACATCATTGAAGATGCAAGTGCCTGATGCAGAACTGCGTTCGTCATTACAGCAAAGCAAAATAAATCTGATGTGATGTCAGTTCTGTCCGGGGAGCAGAGTCGATTAAAGTCACAGCAAGACTTACTGTCTTCCAGATGTATTTTGCATTGACCTCACCACCAAAACAGAGAGCTTGATCCAGCTCTTGGCAGCTTTCTGCCTGGTTCTCCTTGCTTCTGCCCACACATAGCCCTTCCTGATCTCTTCTCACCCAGGTCTGCTCTCCAAACTCTCTCCTTCACCAAGAAAGGATGGATTCCCACCCCAGCCAAAGCGTAAACTGCGGGCTGATGCCTCAAAGAGGTGAAAATGACAAATGACAAAATGTCACAGAGGATTGCAACATGCATTTCTCCAAAGAGCCGTGGCCCGATGCACAGAACCGCTGATCTCCACACATTGCTTACTGCAAAAACAGCCACACGAAGCAGCTGCTTTCCCGCTGCAGTCTCCTCCGGTTTCCTGCTTGTGGGACAGGGGCACCTAGTGGCTGAGCCTCGAAAGAGCAGGGCACAGCCACAGCACCACAGGTAACACGTACCCACACTGCGATTAGGGATGTGTTGGTAGCTGGAGTGAGAGGAGGCTGCTGCAAGCACGGAGACAGCCCATTACAGTGCCCTCAGGCTATTACCTGCTCTACCCAGACTAACATGTAAAGCAAAATATAAACACACAGCATCAGGCATACCGAAATCCTCTCACACCAGCTTCCATGCCAGACGCTCAGAGAACAGGATAGTGAAGGCACACAGCGATATCCCCTAACTCCGTGGCTCAGGAGCCTCCTGTGCACAGGCACAGTGGTATGTTTTTACTGTACAGCCTGCCACAGCTTAACGATGTGAATAATCTTCACCTTGGAAGGCTGCTCCGTCATTTCAGTTGACATCTGGTAGCTTTGAAAGCTAGTGTGCCACCTTTCCCCATTAGGTTTGCAATGCTGTTGAAAGTCTACAGACATCTCCTAGAACCCACTTTAGATGTCTCTTCCAGTCTGAACAGCCCTAAGCATGATTACTTACTTGTACATAAAGCCATTCCACACAGCTTATTTTTGGCCTGGTCAGTTCTGTAATTTGCACCTCTCTTCTAGTTCTGCCACGCTTTTTCAGATGAGAAGTGAACGTAGTATTTCAGAAGCAGGTGAGCCACCGATATATGTAACAGCACTCTCAGTTTTGTTCTCTTTTCCCTTCCTAATAAAAACTGAATTTCTGAGCAGAAAGCTGGTGCTTTAGCAGAACCACCTACCACATCTCTGAGGTCTCTTTTCTGGATGATAATCACTGCTCAAAGCCCACCACTGTGTGTGCATAGCGACAGGATTGGTTTTTTTAACCGAATTCTCAGCTTACCATCTGGCCCCAATAAATGGGGGCAGGATATAGCGAGGTTTGCCCCAGATATACTATCAATATAATTGACTAGCTTCACTCAGCTTCTCTGACCAATACTCAGGCTTTGATCTCTTTACAGAAGCTGCTAAAATAAAATAATCAATGCAATCTGCAATCATGCTTACAGTGAACTTGGAAAGAATGAATCCAATAAAATAAAATACAGTTTTCCCCCTTCCGGATGTCCTTCTAAAATGAAAAATTTTGTCATCATAAAGCCAAGATACAATACTTACTTTACCTTCCAAAAGCAAGTCTTCTTAGCTTCAGAATGGCACTAAAAGTTTCAGTTTTTAATATAAATGAGGTTTTTACTGAGATCAAATACAGTAAGCCAGAACTTTAGCATTAAATAGCATTTCTTTCTAGAATTATCACTGTTTTATACACAGAATTACAGAGAAAGCAATGTCCGATATTCTTAATTGTAATTTTTACGTAGGAAAAGGACATCCCTGGTTTTGATCTTTCATACGTTTGTACACTTTGGACTCCAAGCCTAATTATGTAGTAACTTTATCCATGATGCTGCTTAATAAATAATATGTAAGAGAGGCTGATCAATGCAGATGGGAAGCTTTGTGCTGTTCACGTACTGTCCAAAGCTTGAATGCAAAGGAGCCAACACAAAAAAAAGAAAAAACTAAACATAGATGGAGGGATTAATATAACCTTGATCCTATCTCTTAACTACAAAGAGTTCTCTGTTAACTACTGCAGTAGTTCTCCGAGAGCCCCAAGACATCTCCGGGGTGATTTTCAGCAGGTAAGACTCTTCCCACCACCCAAGTGCTTCATCTGGGCAGTTTTCTGTGATACCCCCCAAAACACACAGACCATGCTCTGAGAGGCACTTCCACATGGAGCCTCCCAAATCCCCTTTTCTATCTTAGGAGACCTTGAAGGACAAGTCATCCTTGCTCACAGCACTCCCTCCACACAGTAGCAAAAACAGAACAAGCAAGCCTTGCATTATTGTTACGGGGTTACCATGCCAAGCCCATCTGGTCCACAGCAGGAAGGCTGCTGTCTGAGGTCAGTCTGACCCTGACAGAAGTGGTAGATGCCAAACCACCATTTTGGAAAGGCCACGTGCAAGTCTGCATCTACACTGCCCAACCTGGCATCTGCTGACTGGAGATTAGCTGCAGGTGAGGTTACAAACGCAAAGGATGCCTACCAGCAGAGCCCCCAGGAGGAGCCATTTCCTCTCTGGCAAGAGGTGGGTCAGCAAGTCCTCAGGCAGGATGCCAGGTAGTCCGCAGGCAGCTGGAACAACAGCAGAGACTTGGAATTTGCATCATCACGGGATAAGGAAGGAACACAGCATCCTGATGCTTTCTTCAGGGAGAACCATGCAATATGAATTTTAGTCACGTAACTACAGGACCCACAGGCACGCTACCAGTCTAGTAGGGACCACCAACATCCAGGACCCGTATGCTGCTAAAATGTGGTCAAGATTTGTATTTTAGCTGTTGCAGTGGACAAGGAAATATTACAAACTGTTCTTTTCTCACTTGTAGAAAGATTCTGGGACATCTTTTCAGCCATTGATTGTAAGTCACTTCAGGAACAGAGATTTTTTTTCTAGGAACAACTTCGGGACAGGACTGCCAGGAAGACCAACTGAAGCCTGTTTTCTTTCCATTTTCTCTGTCGACTCTGACAGCTGCTTCCACACAAAAGTAGATTCTAGATATGTTCTGAACATATTTCCTTCCATCACTTTTTCCCAGTGAATCCAGCATGACCCTTTTCAGATGCAACAAACAAAAAAGTCCCCCCCTCCAAACCCATACACCCCAAAGTGCCTGAAATTGCAGTGAGAACATGAGAACAGATTCCCTCACTGGCCAATTTGCTTCTTTCCTGCCCTATTCTGCATAGGCAAGTTATTAAGAGTCACTTACCTGGCCTCCAGGTGACAGCCACAGTGAGATGCTCTGGATTTATCCTGGGCAAGAACTCCATCAAAGCCTAAAGTGACCACAGACATTTAGAAAATAACACTGAAACAAAATTCTTTGAGGGTGGTGGTGAGGAGAACAGGAAGTATAGCAGGGGAGAAGCATCTTTTTCTTGAAGTGATCTGAAGAGAAAAGAAAATATGGAAGGAATCAAAGACAAGACAAAGATTCTAAAGCTGAAATAGCATTCTTTACACCAGAAGTTTATATTGAACTGAGCCTGGGAGAAGGAAGGTAGGAAATATAATTTTGACCTGCAGATGGAAGACTAACACAGGCTATGAACCTCACCCCACATAATCTTGTACGTGTTTCTCAACATTCCCTGCAATATTTTTTTCTTTGAGCTCTTATGTTACAAATTATAATAAACAGACATACAGTCAGAAAACCAGAATCCTTAATATAAAGCAGTTGCCCCAAACATGAATGCAAATGCCTAATGCATTCCCATGGGTGTTCCTGACCACCACCAAAAGGAAAATTCTTAAAGCAGATGTTTCCCCCTAACCCGCCCAGGTGGGTTCAGCTCCCACATGGGAGCATGCCACTGCACTTAGACCTCTATCCAAGCCACCAGCAAGTTGTGTACTTGTTGTGAGCCAGACCCTAAGCAGGGCTGCCACACTGTGCTAAAGGCCTGCAGGGTTAGAAGGGGAACAGGGCACAGTATGACCCCAGACAGAATCAGAAACACAGCACGTAAGGGCAACTTAGACCAATTCAGGCTAATGAACACCGTCCCGCAGACTTTTGCTTTAAACAGCTGGTGCATAGGGAGACACATCACATGAGGGCTGCAAGGAGACCCCAAGCACCAGGACATTACTGCTATGGGGCATTTGGGATAAAAAGCAGGACAGGTGGCACTACTCAGGGCTGGAAGTCATGGTCACCTACCCTTCTGTCACAAAGATGACACAGCTCAGCTGGCACAGGCAACAAGCAGCAGCACTGAAGGCAAGCAGCAGCAAGCAGAGATCGGCGCTGTGTCTGGCCTCACAGCTGGGTAAAGAAGTGCTGCTGCTGGAGGGGAGCAGGGCCCAACGCATGCTCCGGGAACAGACCCTCTGTCACCACCTGCACCAGGCAGGCACCACATCCATAGGGCCTCCAGTTCCATTAGGTTAACTATGTGGGGCCCAAAACCCCACTGGGGCTCCTGAAACCCCACAGGGCTCAAGCTTCAAAGACAGAGCCACAATGGGCCTGCAAATCCCACAGGGACAGCCATAAGGGAATCCTAAACCCCACAGGGCCTCTAAAACCCAACAGGGCCTGCAAACCTCAAAGGACTCCCTCATGCAGCTGACCACGCAGCCTGAACACTACAGGGACTCCAAAATGCCACAAGGCCCGACTCTCTGGGCCCTCAAACCCCTCAGTGCCAGCGAAAAGGCACCCCAAACCCTACAGGGGCAGCCAAATGGGGGCTCTAAGCCCTGCAGGGCCCCTAAACCCCTCAGGGTCAGCTAAAAGGAGCCCCAAACCTCACAGGGCCTGCAAAATCCACAGGGGCAGCCACACGGGGCCTCTAAGCCCCCCAGAGTCCCCTAATTCCCAGGGTCAGTTACAACAGGCCCCATATATCACAGAGCCAGCCACAAGGGATTCCCTAAATCCCACATGGACCCCAAACCCCACAGGGACAGCTACAAAGTACCCCAAGCCCCATAGCATCTGCAAACCCCGCAGGGCCTGCCACATGGGGCCCCTAAACCCCACTGGGCCCCTTAACTTCATGCAGTTCATGCGTCCTAAGCCTCACAAGGCCCACTAAATGCTACAGGACCTGCCACATAATACCCCCAGAATATACAGGTCCAGACAAAAGGGGATCCCTAAACCAAATGGAACCCCCTAAATGCCTCAGGGACAGCCAAAAGGTGCCCCAAATCTCACAGCACCTACAAGCCCCATGCAGCTAGCTAGACAGGGCCCCCAAATGACACAGGCCCAGCAAAAAGGTATCCCCTATACCCCACAGGGTCCCCAAACTCCACAGAAACAATCAAAATGTACCTCAAATCCCCCAGGAACAGTTGCAGGGAACCCCTCAGTCCCACAGGTCCCCTAAGCCCCACAGGGACAGCTGCAAGGTGCCCATGAATTCCCCGCATCCCTGAGAGAGAGACAAAATGGCTCCCAAACCCTCACAGGGCCACCCTAATCCCTTGGCACTGACTGAAAGGAGCCTCAAGCCCCACAGGCCCTGCAAACCCCACGTGGCCTGACACATGGGGCCTCTAAACCACAGCAGGACCCTTAACCTCATGCAGCTACCACACAGCCTAAGCTTCACAGGCCCCCTAAACACCACAGGGCCAGCCAAATGGTGCCCTAAACAGCACAGCACCTACAAACCCCACACAACCAGCTAGATAGGGTCCTGAAATCACACAGGTCCAGCCAAAAGGCATCCCCTAAACCTCGGAGTTCCCATACCCATCAGGAACATCTGCAGAGAGCCCCACAGGATCCCTAAAACCCCCAGGGCCAGCTGCAAGGCACCCACAAATTCCCCAATCCTATGTCCCTCAGAGCCAGCCAAAATGGCTCCCAAACCCTCGGAGGGCCCCTAAAACCCTGAGATCCCACCCTATTAGCCCCACATCGGGGCTACAGATCGCAGCCCAAGCCCCGCGCAGCCCCATAGGGCCGGGTCTGGGCGCTGTGGGGCGGCGTTCCCCGGCCCGGCCTCCCACAACCTCACGGCGGCCGCCGCCATTTGGGCGGGGCGGGCAGCGAGCGGCCGGCACCATGATGGCGCAGCGGGCTCTGCCCAACCCCTACGCGGACTACGATAAATCTCTGGCCACCGGCTACTTCGATGCTGCCGGGCGGGTGAGTGGGGACGCGGTGACCGGGCTGGGTGAGGGGGGGAGCGGCTGGGGACTGTCGCTTTTCCCCAGCCGCCCGCCCGCCCGCCGAATCCCTCCCTGCACGGCCCCGCGCCCGGCGGTGGCTGCGGGGCGAAGCCTCTCAGGCTGGCGGGGCTGCCCTGGGGTGGCTCAGAAGGCGGGCTTTTTTAAGCAACAGCAAAAAAAAAGTGGGTTTTCTCTCTCTCTCTCTCTTTTTTTTTTTTTTTAAGCAAAATAAAAGGTTTGTGGTGATCTCGGTGACTGTGTTTTGTATGTTTTGTACCGAGGGTTTGTTTGGCAGGGGGTGGCAGCAGGTGAGAATGTGTGTGGTGGTGTGGTCCTCGTGTGCCCACAGTAAGGCAAGAACTTGACTGCTGTGTCCTTCAAGGTGGGCGGTTATCGGAGCATCTCCTGTGACATTAGCAAAACCTGAGGTAACAGAAACCCTTTGTAGGTTTTTCACTCTCTCTGGTGTGGTAGCTTAGCTGTTCCTGAGAGGTTAAAGGCCTGACAATCCTATACCAGCAAAGCTTTCCAGAAAGAAGAAGGTGCCCAGGACTCCAAACATAGCTTCCAACCTGCCCATCTCCAGCCTGGCTGTGGTTTAAAGCCAGGACAAGAAACCATCTTCCTCCAGCATGGCTTTGAGGCCTTACAGGTGCTGGCACTGCAGCCCCAGGGCAGGGCATGGCCCTGGTGGTGGTGGGGTAGCAGCTGCTAGCAAAGACTTCTGAGATGCTTGCTAGGAGGTGAATGCTGCCAGCAGTTGGAGAAAATCCCTGTTGTGTGCCCCCTAGGCTCTTTCACACGCGTTCAGCCATTTACCAAGACCTTCCCCAGTGTGCTGATATTTTCTTTCTCTGGTGTTTCTTGATTCTGCACAGCTGACGCCCGAGTTCACGCAGCGTCTGAACAACAAAATAAGGGAGCTGCTCCAGCAGATGGAGAGGGGCCTCAAGTCTGCTGACCCACAGGACTGCACAGCTTACACTGGCTGGACAGGTAGGGTGACCCCCTGGGCACAAAAGTCAGCCATCTGGTCAGAAGGGAGCTCGACCCCTCTGAATCTGTCCTCAAGGTTAGGCTAAGTCAGCCTGTTTCTTTGTAGTTTGATGACAGTAGATTTGTATCATGAATGGCACTTCTGCATAATGCTTTCATCTGTTAAACCAAGGGGTTGTCATTCAGTGACTCACCTTTTTTTGGCAGCAGAACTCAAACTGCAAAGGGAGGACCATAGCATTGCAGGGTAAGTAGGACTAGATCTTGAATAACAGTGCCAAACTTCTGCAACAAATAAAGCCAGAGGATTGAAACGCATCTTCTTGAGAGCAAATATTGGAGCCTTCAAAGAGACTGGCTCCAAATGTAGCTGTGGTGAGGGTGTTTACAACTACTACTCTGTGAAGTATGCGTATATGCATAGTAGGCCATTTCCCTGTAAGGGCTTCTTGCAGAGTGGCAGTCATGAGCTTAGAGCCTGAACTAATGTCCATCGTTTTGGTTTGGGCTGAGTTTTATCTTGTGATGCTGTTTGATTGTCAAATTGCGCCACTCCTTCTCCCCAGGTAGTGCCCCTCCACACAGCCAGGGCTAGTTCTGCTCTAGGAGCTGCTGGAGGGAGCAGAAATGCAAATAAAACTATGGATGGAAGCCTTCTTCGTACAAACTCTTCTAAGCTTCCAGGAGCTTGTCTTTTTCCTGTGGTGCGTTTTCAACCTGTTCTTGCTACTTTGGCAGCGTGCCCTACCCTCTCCACCCTATTCCTACCCCCTGGAGCCAGGGAGGACACATTTCTCTGTCTCATCCTCTTTGGCTTTTGGCTTCTGCTGTGCGCTTTGTCAGCTTTCAAGGCGCTTTTTTCTGCACTGTGCCAGGCTCTAGGGAGGGATCTTGGGATAGGTGCAGTTACTTTTGTGACTGCTGCAGGATTTTTTCACTGTGGTGGCTTGCTTTTTTTTTTTTTTTTTTTTTTTCCTCCAATACACTGCAATCCTAAATGGCAATTTTCCATGTTATAATCTGGGCATGGCTGGTTTGAGCTTAGATACGATGGAACTTGATGCCAACAGTTTGCTTGGAAGAATCGTGATAATTCTGTTGACGCTAAGCTAATGTTGCAGCTTGGTGAAAGCAGTGCCAAAAATGGCTTCTTGAAAATTTTGGTAAGGTGAACAGGCACTAAGAGCACTCCAACACAGTTCATAAGAAATGCTACCATGCCACTGTTGAATTCCAGTGTGGGAGAAGACTATTATGTGTTTCTTTTTTTTTTTTTTTTTCTTTCCAGTTGCTGCCTGGCAGCACTTCAATGCTTCTGCATGTGAATTTTTGTTCAGTACTGGCTGAGTTCATCCTGGGAGAGAGGGGTTCAGCCTTCCCTCAGCTCCCTTCATGTGAAAAGCACTCTGGATGTGATGATGGCCTTCAGGTGTGATGATGCTGCTTGGCTTGGCAGTGGAGTCTACCTCTGGCCAGAGGAATACAGGAGGTAAAACAGGAGTTCAGTTAGCTGATATTAGGTGTACTCTGAAAGTCTGCAGGGAGAAGGCAAACACTTTCCTTTTCATAGGGTTGCCTTAGGGAGCCTTATGTTGTAAAGTGACAGTGGCTGTGAGCTCTGGCAGGATTTCTGCTTTTTTTATTTATTTTAGTGGTTTCTTGAGAGGCATTTCTCTTTTTTTCCTCCCTGGGATCATTCCTCATTGGGCATATAACCTTCTTGCCTTGGCGAATAGGATTAGAAAAAGCCTGTGGACAGATTTCCTGTGGGTCACAGCCAGAGAAGAGAAGCTTGCAGATATTACGCTGTATGTGAGTCATCCTCCTTTCTTTTCTAATCCTAGCTATATTAATTTATTCAGTGCTGGTTTCCAGAGAGCAAATTAATTGGGCCAAGACAGCAGCTTTTTCCCTTAATTGCTTAAGTAGAAGAGGCTTGTTGAGTATCTTCTCATGTAAATCATTGCCCAGCAGTCTGAAATCAACCCGTGCTCTTGTGGCCGCTAATAAGAGAGATTTGAAACATGCCTCTCTTAACGTAAACTCTGCGTGAAATGTAACATACTTGAGCGTACTACATTACACCCTGTAATATGCAGCATATGCTGGCATTTTACTTTGGTGCCTGTTTCTTTCCCAACACACTTGAGAGCCCTGTTTCCCCACACAGCCACAGCTTCTTAGCACGTGAAGATGGAGCAGAGGGAAGGTAGGACTCGCATTTTCAGCTCAGAGGCAGTGACAGTGCACTTCGGATCCAGATTATCCAGTGTACAGCTGAATGCCCTCAAAACACGTTTGAATCTGCTTGTTACGGTTTCATTCAGTTCCCCATAGAGATCAGGGCCCTGTAGGCAAAGCCTGGTACGTGCCTGGCTGTAGACCAGGCTCAGCTGTTGTGTTCTGTTTTGTCTTATAATCAGTTAGCTAGACTGCTGCAAATTCTTTTGCAGTCTTAATCTGTTTCACTACTATCAAAGTATTGACTGAGGGAAGGTAAACTGCCACAAGTTAATTTTGAATCAGAAGCAGTTCAAATCCTTGCAGAAATATGACGCTCTCGCCTGTTACCAAATGTGAAGATGCCTAAGAGTTACAGGTATGTGTTGGTCTTTCTTGTAGCGCGGGAGGCTGTGCTTGAAAGACTACCTAGACTGGAAGGACAGATGGTGGAAAAGAAATGGAATAAGTCTGACTTTGCTGCTGTCACCTCTTTGCTGACTACAAAAGCTAGGAAGCTCCTGAGTCTGCTCTCTGTTGGCTGTTGAGGTCCCAAGATGATGGGGTGGTCTGCCCTCTGAAATGTTGTATAAGGGAGAGATCCTCCTTCCTGCCCTTTTGGCAGTGCTTTTGGGATTTGTTTCCCATGCAAGCATTCCGTTCCTGAGCCATGTCTAGTCATGGCTTTTAGAGCTTGAGGGCCTCTGAACCAAACTGGTGAGTCCAGGTGGCTTTTGGCTGGCCTCTGGGCAAGTGGAGAAGAGAAGGGCTGAGCTGCCTTTTGAAAGGACTCTTCAAAAGACACTCCAGATGAAAGAAAAGCCACTTAAGAATGAGTAGAAATTCTGACTGTACCAGTTGAAGAAATTGTGACTGTACAAGTTCAAGAAATGTTCTGGAAAAACGCCTTTTGTTCACTTCAATGTCATATCCTAGTTTTAACCTCATAACCCAGAGAACTTACATCCCCTTACAGCTCTGTTCAGAAAAACAGAAATGCTCAGATAATCCCTACAGAGTAAGATGCAGTGGGGCTGCATTTGAGGAGGGAGAAGAGAATGCTTTGCGTCCCTCACATAAGCTACATCCTGCCTGGTGCCTGGTAGGTAGTTTTTGTGAAATCTCTCATTCTTGGAGATGCTCAGTATTAGACTGGACAAGGCTCTGAGCAATGAGGTGTATTTTGAAGTTGGCTTTAATTCCAGGTGTTGATCAGATGACCTCTGTATATTCATTCTAACCCAGCCTCTTCTAGGATTTGGTGATGAGATAGAGGGTATTTTGGTTTGGGCTGGGTTGTTTATTTTTTATTTTTTCCCAGAAGGAGAAAGGTTTTGCAAAGTGTTATTACCAGGTCTTCTTTTTGGAGATGCTGAGGGATCCTGAGAGACACCCCATATCCCACAACACACCAGGAAGGCAAGCTGCAATAAATGCACCTATGAGCCCCCAGGCAGTTCCAAACATAGGACTATAGACCCTCTATGGAAGACAGCTCATTTTCCCATTCAGTACGCTTTTGGCATGCATTTGTGAATGTGAGGTAACATCCCACACTTCTGCACCAGAAAAGATGCTCATTATCCTTTGAGCTGGGCAGTAGAGCTTTTCCACCCCTCTGTAACTTTTACCCCATGCCTAACTCATTAAAATGTCATCAGATTTCCCACCGAAAGATTTCCCATCAGGCTTTCCTGATATGTGCAGAGATCAGTTTCTGCTCTTCCCTCTAGATTTGACATCCTGTGTTAAGGGTGCTGGCTGGCTGAGTGACCCAGAAATCTCCTCCTGTGGCAACCTGAGGACCTCTGTGAAAGGACCACGCTGGGTCAGCTGCTGGTGTTGTCCAGCACCTGAACTGGAATCAGCTGTCAGGCACAGCAGCTGAACCAGCATGGTCGTTTCACAGAGGAAAGGAGGCACATTCAGTGCAGTCTCATGGGCGTTCCTGCTAATGTTGTCAACAAGGGGACTGCAGTGGAGCTGACACCAAGCAGTGCTTCCTCTCACCTTCATCCAGCACGAGGGGGAAACTTTGTCTCACTGCTGTCTCCCACCAGCAGAACTGTTAGCAGCGGTAGTGCAACCCAACAGAAGGAACCTGGGGGAAGTCCAGACACAGCTTTACTTCTGTTTGACCAACAGAATATGGTAGAGAGATTTTTTTTCAGCCTGTTGCAGTGCTTTAGCTCTCCAGCAAGAACTTGTCTTCTGTCTACAGCAATGTCTGCTCTGTTGGAGGTAATGGCTTCTAAAATCAGGACCATCAGCGTTAGCTGATTGATGCAAATACATCTGTTCCCACTGCATGCATTTACATCTCCTCCTATGCCTCCCCAAAAGAAGTCTTTAGCACAAAGCAACCCTCTACATCTGCTCATACAGGATGGCAAGAGGAGAGAGATGCTGCTTACCGTCCTAGTGAAGATGTTAAATAAACAGGCTTTGATGTGAGATATACAGAACTGATTTTTGCCTCGTGATTCTCTGCAGCTAGCAGGTGTCGGTCATTCTCTCTCCAGTGCATTGGCTCCCTGCACCCTAGGGATGGCAGGTTTAGTTATCAGAGCCTTAGTAGGGCTGTTCTGTTAATAGTTCACATGTTCACCACAGTTCTGCATCACCAAGTAATGTCTGATGCATTCTCTGCCACATGTGGGCATGCAGTAAGGTCTTACACTGCAAGGAGAAAAAAAAATTGAATTCTGGAGAAAATATAGAGAGGAAAGACCAATCATAACTGATAAACAGAACAAAGCCCTTAAAATTTTGGCAGTAGCAGATGACAGCTGCAGTGTGGCAGTTCTGCTGGGAACAATCAGGAGTCTGAGGGGTCACAAAAACAGGTCACAGACATTTCCAGCTGTGACACTGAGCACAGACCTCTGGGGTGCATGGCAATGGAGCAGATCCACTGTCTACAGGGTCCCATTTGATCAAGGATGCAATGTTTCTATGGCATGGAAAGCATACCAAAAACCACCATGTCAGCCTGCTACCCTACGTAGTCAGCTGGGGTGAGGAAGGTATTGCAGAGGGATTGAGGCAGAGTTGCGGGTTAACTTCTGCAGAGCAGCACAGCTTACTTGAGCCAAGTCCATTAGGGGAAACTTGTCTGCAAACTGCTCTGCCTCTGAAATGACCGTCTGCATCTTGGCAGGCAGGTCAATATGCAACATTTCCCACGCAGGTGACTACATTTTGTATCCTTCTACATGCATCTGTAAACACTGCAGTTTTGTGCATGCTCCTGTTCTCCTCTGCTGATTTTCCCTACTCGTGGGCTCGCAGGTAGCAACAGAGCAAGCTGCAGGCAGCACTGCCTCATCCTCTGCTGATGGTCCTGGGAACATGAATCCCTTGAGGCATGAGTTGAGAAAATTGTCTTTAGATGCAGTTTGACAGCTTTTTTAAAGAAGGAAAGACAAATGATTTGGGCAAGCAAAGGTTTTACTCCCACCCCTTAATACAGGTCAACGTTTTTTGTAGTCTTCTCCAACAGAGCGATTGTTGGAGAATGCTTGGGCTGGGAGGGAAGGAGGGTGAGAAATGTTAAAAAGAGCAGAGGCAAGGAAGTCAGAGGAAAACAATGGTGAGACGTTTACTTTCTGAGAATTCAGTCCTAGCAGCATTCTTGGTGTGGTAGTTATGGACATAATTAGGGTGGTATGATGGTAGTGGGAATAGAAGCTACTTAGAAAGCAAAAAGCTGTATATTAAAGCAGATAAGTCAAGAGTGCAAGTTGTGCTCAGACAGCTATCGGGCTTGTTAAGAGCCTAGAGGCTGTGCTAGGTGCTAACGAAATCAAGGAGAGTCACTTTGCATTTGCTGGCTGGAAGAGGAGGGTTCTCTTTAAAGAAGGGCTTCATGTCCATGTCCTTATAAACCTGAGTGATGGTACCATGCAGCTGGGCTTCTCTCCCTGGAAATACTGACACTAAACTGCTTTGACAGAGGACAGGGTTATTAACTTCAGCGGGAAATGGAAATTTGCCCTTAATATACATGTGAAATTGAATTGTCTGAAGCACGAAGCTTTGGAGATTACCCATGCAAAATGAGAAAGTGATCTAAATTTAAAATTGTCCTTGGTACCTTATAAAGTAATTTTGCAGCATGTTTCTTCCTACCCTACCCCCCTTGCAACATCAAAATCTGCAAAGGTTGGCTCAATTAATTTAGGCTTAAACACAGAACCTATGGCTACTCAGAAATAGTTGCTGTTGAGGAGAGAAAGGAGCTTTTCTCAGAGGGATACAGACCAGCAGCTTTTTCCAGTTCATGTTTGAGGATGCTTTCCAGATCAGAAGGATGTTTGAACGTGGCAGACCTTTCAAATGCAGTTATATACTAAAAGCTTCAAGCGCTGGATGAAGCCAGAGCAGACAGAGCCCAGGGACAGCAACTGCTGCGACTTCTTAGTAGCAGAGCTATTTCTATAACTGCCTACCCCACTGAAAACATCCAGGGAAGACCGTGCAGCTCTATCCAGCATTCCAGGTACCTCATCTTTTTCAGACCATTGCAACTCGACAAAATGTGCAGCCTCTTTTCTTTTGTAGGATGCACCAGTCCCTCTGGTAGGGCTCGGGACTTGCTCAGCTGCAGCTGGCATCCACAGAGCTGTAGCAGTCTTGCTGATACTTCCCAGTGGGAAGGGTAAAAATGAAAATTAAAAAAAAAAAAAAATAGAGCCAGGTGGGATGCTTCTCAGTGCTGATGATCTGTCACGTTAATCAGATCCAAGCTAAGGGACCCAGCCCTTCACCTCCTGGCATGGGAAAGAGCAGTTGAGACAGAGAAACACCTCAGCACCACTCTGCCACAAGTCCTGTCTTGCCTGATGTTTTCTGCTGTTTTGAAGGTTTGATTTTTATTTTTTTTTAATTTCACTGTGTTGCAACACAGTCCCAGGTGTGGTTTGTAGGTTTAGATGGGTTTGTCTAGGTCTCCTCTTCTGCTCCCAACTACTAAAATAGCGTGTAACCTGTGTATCAGGGGCTCTGCTGTCCTCCCAGGCCTTCCTGGGTCAGACACTGCTGTTTGTCTCCACTTGCAGCCCACTCACGAACAGCATGAGGATGCTGCAGCCGGGGGTTACGCCCGAGATGAGGCTAAGGGACAGGCTTTTTAAAGCAGCCATGGTGCAAACAAGATGCAAACGGTGGTGGTGGTTACAATCTTAGTGTTCCTTTTGCAGGCATTGCCTTGCTGTACTTGCACCTCTATGATGTGTACGGAGACCCAGCCTACCTCCACGTGGCCCAGGAGTACGTGAAGAAGAGCCTGAGCTGTCTGACGAGACGATCCATCACTTTCTTGTGCGGAGACGCTGGGCCTCTGGCAGTGGCTGCTGTCGTCTACCACAAACTGCAGAACCAGAAGCAGTCAGAAGACTGCATCACTCGGTAAAACGTGTGGTTATGTCTTCGACCTGACGTTCATCCTGCACTTGCTTGTAGAACTGGTCTGGGCTTGTTCCAGGCCCACTCCTCCAAGCCTGAGTAGATTTTGGCACAGTCTTAGAGGCAGAGAATTCATTAACATAGGAAGGAAACGCAAACTTCTGCCCTGAAGAAGTTTGCCTGGCTGGGGCTGCAGGCAGGGGAGCAAGGATATTGCTTAGCTGCCATTGCCACTTTAGAAATAATTTAGGTAACACAGGAAAAAAAATGCCCAAATTAAAAAATAAATAAAACTAATTGGAGGTTTGGAATTTTTTTGGAACCCTTAAATTTAGCTTTACAGCCATTTTGATAAGAAGGAGAAGCATGTCACTTGCTTCCACTTGCTCTTTGTCAGTTGGCTTTGACTTAAACCTACGATTGAGCATCCTTTTCAACTGCTGAATGCAGCTGGTTATGATTCATTTATTTCTATTTCCTGCCTTTCTTCAACTGTTTTCAAATGTATTTTTGTTGGATACTTAAGAAAAAACAGGACATACAAGCAGTCCTACAATCAGATCAGCAAATGGCAGAGGAAGGAAAGAAAAAGAGAGGAGGAGATTGCAGTTGCAAGCTTTTCTTGCTTAAGGGAGATAAGTTTAAGAGGATGAGAAACAGCCCTGCGTAGAGATGCTGTTTATGAGCGGTCAGCACACAAACAAGACAAAACCCAGGCACTTCAGAATTATGCTGAATGTCCTTAAAACAGCCATGAGCACGTCAAGCATGATACGGATTTAAAATGTCATGATTGGTTATCTCAGGGTCCGGTATGACTTGGACAACCAGTTCCCACTCCTTCAACTAATAGCTTCTCACTTACATAGATGTGGTGAGTCTGAAGACAGATCTCCCTTTTTTATTCTTGAAATACTCTGTGGTTTGGGTTTTGCTTAATACTGTGTTTGGTGAATCTCACTATAATTAATGAATTTGCTAACAAGGCAACTGATCTGTCAACCACTACCAGCCAGTTGTGGTCAGTACATAAGCCCCAAGTTATGGAAAATCCATAATTTTTCTTGCTGTAGATCTCCCCCTCTCGTATCCCTCCTGTTCTCCCTACAATGTTGTGGCAGAATGGAAACTCATGATTAATCCTGCACTGCCATCTAATGGCATAATGAGAGCAGAGCCTTGGAAATGGGTTTCTTCATACATCTAAGAGGAAGAAAGAGAAAATTGTGTCAGTTTTGAAGGAACATTTACACTGTCCTTTCTCTACCACCAATTCCCAGAGCAGTTAGCCTGACCATGCTACCTTTAAAAAGAGAGTTTCTCTTTGAGAAATAGTTCCCTTGATCAAAGCTCTTAAGTGGGTTTTGAATATGCTTTTTAGTTACAGAAGGGTTGCTAAGTTCTGCAGTGTCTGGACAGTGCACTTCTGTTACAGCTGTGGAGAAGGAGAGCCTCTCTCCATTTTGTTCTGCCTTTTAAAGCGCCTCATCTTTGGGTACTGAGGAGAGAATTCATCAGCCAGGTTCTCCCTGCAGTGGGAAAGACAGGAACTTAGTTTTCTTCTCTCCTTGCTCTCGCCTAAATGAGTTCATAACCAAGAAATGTGCTTTTATGCTCTGGAGAGTAACATTTCAGGGCAGCCCATTTTCCAAGACTGTGAAAATCAGGAGCTCTTTTCCCTGCTGTCTCCCACCAATTCAGCAGGTCAGAGGCGTGCTTTTAGAGGCAGTAGCGTACCAAAACCCCCTCTTGCTTTGCAACTGCCTCACTTTCCCCGACCAGAAACTAGTGATTTTTGGCAGTTGAGATAACAGGCTGATTTGCAAGCAGTGACTCTTTCTTTCAGGGCCCTTGATTTACCCCTTCGCACCTGAGAAACACATTTGGATTATAGTCTGTGCAGCAGCAGCCTGGGTATCTCTCACTGCACACATGCTGTGCAGCCCTGCCCCATGTATCTAAAAGGACAGAAACTGCTGGCAAGCTTCTCCTCTGATGGCCCTGGCTGGGAAGGCAGCTAGAAGCAGTAATGTGAAGGGAGCAAGAGTAGTAGCTCCAGCTGCTCCAGATTTCCTCAGTAAGAGAAGATTTTACATCCACACTGCTGAAAATCCCAAGCATGGGTGTTACTTTTTATCCACCAACCCATTCCTGCTATTGCACCTGACATTTTCCTGATATCCTCAAAGCTGAGCATCATCACCAGACAGCATCTGTTCCTGCCAGCCTGCTGCTGGGCACAGCCCGTCTGCTGAAGTGCCGCATTCCTCTTCGGAAGCCCTCCTTGTCATCTTCTTTCCTTGGACGTGGGGACAGGAGACATGGGGAAGCAGCGAGGTTTTCTCTTCAGCCCACGCAGCTGGGAGCAGGATCCCTGCCAGATAGGCTTGCCAGGACCCTGATTATTCCTAGTCTTGTGTGCAAAAGCTGTCTCTTGGGTTTAGTCCGTGAGAAACATCCCCAGGGAGCGATGCAAGAGGAGACGGGGCCAGTCCACCTCAAGATGTTGTTCTCTCCTTTCTCCTCTGATATCTCTGCTCACTTTGAGTCCAGTGCCAAGTGAAACCCTCCTGCCAAAAGGAGTCAGAGCCCAGCATCCTCTCTGTGCTCTGAGGGTACCTGGGACATTTGCTTGCCTCTTTTCCTTGCAGCACCTAGTTCTGCCTGGGAGCAAGGGCTGCCAAAGTGCCTCTTCTGTTCCTCACGCTGCTGTGACGGGGAAGCCCTGCACACAGTGCTCTCGTGTTTTAGCCCTTTCTCTCTTGCAGCTGCATCAGGAATCAGCTGAAGAAACAGCCTTGAAGCTGCTTATGGTGGTGTTTCAAAAGTGATGGCATTTTTCAGAGGGCCATCATTTCTTGGAGATGAACAGGAAAATAAAGCCAGAACCAGTCACGCCCCTGCCTGCTGCTCGGACATGGAAGGACATCTACCTTGAGGGTGGTGTGGAGAGGGGCCAAAAGGAAGACTTGCACCGAGAGTGAATTGGACTATGGAGTACCATCCTGAAGAGCTCTGTCACCATTATCACAACAGGAATATCACCAACTTTGCAACATGATAATAGACAGAAAAATGGCTCAGAAAGTTTCCAACTCCAGCAGAGCTCCCACTCTGCAGCTGTGGGCTAAAGCCTGGTGCCAGCCAAGCAGTTGTCATCATGGGGCTGCCCACCAGGCAGCCCACAGCACTCAGGCCCTCCTGAGTGGTCCACTGTTGTGTAACTCTTCCTAGAGAAAGTTTCTTCCATGTCCTACAGAAGCTTGATGTTAAACAACGTGTCCAAGTGCTTCTCCCCACCTCTTACCTAGATTTCTAGCTCACACAAGCACCTCTTCCTCCACTGACAGTGTAGCTCTGGACACCTGCAGGCATGGCAGTAAAGGGGCTTTGCTATCAGGACTTTGGAGAATAAGGGGTGAGCTGTTTTCACATACCTGCAGCACTAGCTTGACTTTTAGCATACAGCATTGCAGGGAGCTAAACAGACTAAAGCAATAAGCCAAACAAAAAGCAGGAGAAGGAGAGATTTTGCACCTTGCATAACTGGGATGCTGAGACACAGGGACTTGTCTGACAGATCTCAGGGTGTGGGCAGGACTAGGGGACAAACTGCTTTTTTCGTTTTTTTGTTTTTGTTTGTTGTTTTTGTTTTGGTTGGTTGGTTGGTTGTTTTTTTTTAGCTCCAGTGTCACGGCTTGTGTACATGGCTTTGACTGTCCTCTGATTTCCCTTGTGTATTTTTCTTTATAGTTTGCTCCACCTACACAAGGTTGACCCCCGGGTGCCAGATGAACTGCTGTATGGCCGCATGGGCTACCTCTATGCACTGCTCTTTGTGAACAAGCACTTTGGAGAGGAAAAGATCCCTCAAAGTCACATTCAGCAGGTACTGTGGCTTCTCAACAGTGGAGGCTGAATTACCCACCTGCTGATTTGTTAGCTGTCTCTTCCCATCCCACTCACCTTTGAGCAGGTAAAAAATCAGTGCCAGATGCAGACAATTCTGGCAACAAGCGAGAAACCACCTTGAGGTTTCCCTGCTGCTGTTCTTTTTAAGAGAAGCAGCAGTACATCCCCTCCTCCCTCCCTGTTCTGTATAAATGCCCAGACTGAATTGACATCACTTTCACTCCTTCACCCACACTCCCCACTGCACAAGGGGAGTTAACAGCAGCTTTGTTCTTTATCAGGATACCCACTGTGCTGGCTCCAAGACAGCAGCATTTCACTCACCCACATCTCTTCCCACACACAGGTCTGCGAAGCAGTTGTGGCCTCTGGAGAGAGCTTGGCCAAAAGGAGGAATTTTACAACTAAGAGCCCGCTGATGTACGAGTGGTACCAGGAGTACTACGTTGGGGCAGCCCACGGCTTGGCTGGGATTTATTACTATCTCATGCAGGTAAGAGGTACCTGGAGGGAAGAGACAGGTAGCACTTGTTTCACTTTCCTATAAGGAGGGGCAATGAATAGGCTCATGGTGGTGTCCAGCTAGGCAAGACCCCTTGCCTGAGAGGCTTACTCCTGTGTTTGATCTTGTGTCACCACTTTTGATGGTTTTCTCCAAGCGTGTGAGATAGTTTTTTCCACTTCCATGAAGTCTGTAAGATCTGTGTTATACCAGCACTTTCACATAGTGAAGGCCTGTGGGTCAGCAGGGTCTGAGCTTCCCTGCCTTGTATTAATTACTTATAACGTATTTCCCTCTGTTGGTATCTGGGGGCTTTCAGCATTATTTTGTTAAGCTGGTTACTTGGAGCAATCTCAGATCGTTACAGAACAATAATCTGTAAGAAAAACATGGTGAAAGAGATTATATGCATAGAAGAAAAGTGGGAAATGCCTTCCGAATCAGGCCTTCTATCTAAACATTAAAGTGCTGGGACTTTTTACTTCCATAAAGCAGCTGGGAGCTGCGGTGCTTTTTTGCTTTGATGCTGTCTTTCTTATGGTTCTGTGCAACTCAGTGGAGTTCTGGGAATCTTCCCTTCCCTAGCTCTGAAATCAGTGTGATAATTCCCCTGTGTGTGTCACCTTGTGCATAAATTTACAGTGCTTAAGCTGTGTAATAACAGCAATAAACAAGATTGCATCTTCAAAGCACTAAGAGTGCCCACTGAGTGATGCAAATTATTTTAACATAGCAAGGTTCATAGATAAAGGTGTGGGGTTTTGGGGCTATTTTTTTTAGACCTAACTCACAGCAGGTGGAAAAAATTCACCAGGTTCCAAGGGCTTGAGCTTTTTTTCAGGTCTGAAGTAGGAGCCTCAAAGTTAATGCCTATTTACAGGAGCAGAGTTCCTGTGAATTTAACTCTTACATGACAGAGAGTAAGGGGTAGTTGGTGCTTTTGAAGCAGAAGGAGATTTGCAGAAGAGGATGGGAGGTGATTATTGCCCAGGTCTAAAGAATAGCTAACTGGTGGCAAGGAAGACAGCAGTGTGCTGTGAGCTCAAATTTGGACCGAGTTTTAGGCTGGTTTAATTTTTTATTTTTTTTTTAAGCCTGAGTCTCCCATAAAATGCCATGCTGTGTGAAGCACAAGGAGCCTAGACGAGCTGAGCATAACATACAAAAACCCTTGGGGGAAGCAGATAAAGGGAACACAGAGAGGAGGATGTTGGACTCCTATCTCCAGTGCTTTTACAGCACAAGTATTGACTTTTTAATTTCCAAGTTACCAACCTGGGAACAGCGTGATCCCTAGATTGGAGTCCTCCTTGCAGCCTGCCACAGGAGGTCAGAGCTGTGCAGATTTTGTACGGGGCAGTGTCATTTGGAGTGGACACTGAAGCCCCTCCCTTGCTCTCATCTGAGGTCAGTGGTGAAGTCACTGCCTTGCAATTACCTAGAAACACATGTGAAAACACAACATCCCAGCCCTCCAGAGGGACTGGCCCAGCAGCTCCGAGCTGAGGTGCTCTAGGTGCTAGGAATCATTCCTGGTATTCACCCTTAATGCTGGTTTTATACAATTTACCTCTTTACTCCAAAGCCAAGTACCTGAGACTATTCTTATCTTCAGGAAAAGACTTTTCTTCTCTTGCTTTGAGGGCTGCATCACACTCATTGGGCAGTCTTTGTTTTGGGGGATACACGAGGTATCTGGGAACAAGTCCCTGCTGAAGGACAGCCTGGAGCCAAGCAGGTACTTGGGACACGTGAAAGCCTGGACTAAAGAAAACACTTCATTTACAAGGAGCAAGAAGGGACATGGCCATAGGTGGCTTTGTTTCTACGTTTCAGGTGGATTTTGGACCTTTTAGGGAGGGACAGAACAGTCTCCTGGATTTAACACTTTCTCTCTTTTAGCCTGGCCTGGGAGTGAGCCAAGTAAAGCTGCACAACGCAGTCAAACCCAGTGTGGATTACGTCTGCCAGCTCAAGTTCCCATCGGGCAATTACCCTCCCTGCATCGATGATACCAGAGACCTACTCGTCCACTGGTGCCATGGGGCACCAGGTGTTATCTACATGCTTCTCCAGGCATACAAGGTACCGGAAATCTTGCAAAGATCCTTTGGGGGCCCCTAAACGTGGAATTTCATCACGCAGAAAACATATGAGACCCCCCCCGCCTGAAAGCAGGATGGGTTCTTACAAAGAAATAAAATCATCATCCCACAGGGCCCACTGACTGAAGCAGATCTTGTTTTAAAGACTTCATTTTTTAATGATTTTTTAAATAGTTATATTGTTTTTAAATTTATTAAATTATAGTTTTAAATTTATTCCTGAAAATAACCCATCAGCCTTGCAGGGTGTCCCGCTGCATGTGGCTGATGGTGATAGCTAGTTGTATGGTAAGTAACAGTCACACAGCCCCATTCATCACATCAAAACAGGCAGCAAAGTCGTACTGTTAAGCAGGAGAGGAGCTAATTAACCCAGGCCTCCCCGCTCACACAGGGGAGCTCTCTCTGTGTGGAGGAAATTGGCTCAGCATGGAGGAATATTTCTTGTCTCTACAGGTGTTTGGGGAACAGCAGTACCTAAATGATGCCCTGCAGTGCGCAGACGTGATCTGGCAGTATGGGTTACTGAAGAAAGGCTACGGGCTCTGTCACGGGACAGCCGGCAATGCCTACGGTTTCCTAGCACTGTACAACCTCACTCAGAACATGAAATACTTGTACAGGGCCTGCAAGGTGAGAGCCTGCATGAGGAAGGGAGAGGGGATTATTCACTTTTGCATATTTTACATCACAGCTCTTTCCTCTAAAACCTCATTTCTAGCATGGCAGAGGTGCAGCTAGATCTGACCAGTTGCACCAGCACAGTCCTTGCGCAGTGCAGTCATTGCCTGACAGCCTGCACAGAAGGAATACCCTGCAGAAGCCTTGTTCTGCAAAGGGATAATGTGAAGATGAAGGTGGTATTTGTTTTAAGACGCCTCCAAGGAAATGTAGATGCTTTTTGTTCTTCTTTTCCCAGTTTGCTGAGTGGTGTTTAAGCTATGGTCAACACGGGTGTCGGACTCCAGATACACCGTTCTCGCTCTTTGAAGGTAACCTCCATTTCTAAGCTTGTGTTTTCTTGTGTTTTGCTCCTGGACCTGAGCCAGTCCAGCAGTGAGGAAAACTGAATACAAGTTCCACTGAGGTCTTTGCAAAACTCGGCATAAAGAACAGGAGGGAAATTGTGTTCACTGATTTTACCCTTTCACAGAAGCAGTGTCTTTTAAGACAGGCCAGGAGCTCCAGCTGGAGGGAGCATCTTGTCCTCTAGGGCCTCCTGCACGGATTCTGCACACAGATCTCAAGGGGAATTATTAATGGGTGCAGGTCGAAGTCTGCCTTATGGTACCTTGAAGCCCGGCTTCTCAGGCAGTCTCTCCTCTGTGCCTTTTTAAGGATTAAAATCCTCCATGGGCTTTCCAGTTCTATTTCAAACACAAGCGAAGAATAAGTGAGGCTGCTTTTGTAGGCCTTTTGGCTCCTGTAGCACTTCGTCACTCCTGCTAAAGGTTCCCCAAAAATCTGCCATCAGCAGGTGTTGCTGAAAGAACTGGTAACTCAGGTAACCTAAGTCTCCCCAGCTTTGCTGCAGACCAACAAACAAAGGCAGATGCATCTTTGAGGATCTGAGGCAACAGTATCACAGGGTCCAAAGTTTTGCAAAGACATTCAGATTCTTAAGCCAGGTAAAGCCAGAAGGGAGGGGGCTGGAAGGGGGGAGACCCATCATGTTTTCCCAGGTGTTTTTCAACACTTGATTAACTTCAAAATGCTCTCCCTGCAGAAGTACCTAAGCTGCTTGGGAAACCTAGGCTCAGACTTTGGAAATTATCTTAGGTCCTTCTGAAAACATTTTCCTGTCTTCTGTCTTCCTGACTCATTCACACCCTAGATAACCAATAGCATTGGTGCTCATACAAGATCTCCTGAAGCACATTGCCTGTTTTTTTTTTTTTTTTTTTTTTCTCAGGAATGGCTGGAACCATTTACTTTCTTGCTGACCTGCTCGTGCCAACCAAGGCCAAGTTCCCAGCATTTGAACTCTAAACCTGAGCTTGGCAGCTCCTTGCCTGAATCCTTCTGCACTAGGAAGAGCAGTTAAAAGCTGCTTTCTCCTCCTTCCAGACTCATCATTGTTTACTTAACTGAACATCCATCCATCCATCCCTCGGAGAGCATGCTAAGTTCTCTAATATTTCTAGTCATCTCATTGCATTGTTTCAGTTTAAAACACAAAATGCAGAGTTTGCTGGTGTCTCTTGCAAATGTGGGGCTGCAGTCAGGAGCTGGGGGGAAAATGTACAGTATTTTGTTGGCTACAAAGTTTTGCTATTTTCTGTATCCCATTTTCTGGGAGAAAGATTTATATTGAATGTAACTGCCTATTTAATTTTTTTTTTTTTTCTTTTGTGCTGACAAATAGTTGCAGGAAGTTTGCCTTTGGAAAACAAGATGAAATACTGAGACCATTGCCCTGCTTTTAAGCGTTTTCTTTCTGACCATCCATGGAGTAGGTAGTTTAGGAGCTGGGCTGCTCCGTAAGAAGGGAATATGACAGGCTGTAGAGTCTTTATATATGTTTTTTTAATGTCAGATTGCAAGTGGCACAGCTGGAGCTGACAAGCCAAAGCTTCGTCCAAAATTTACACCTGTGCTTTATAGGCAAAGGCTATTAAGTATAGCTCTTTTGTGCATTTTTTCCAGTGACAGACAAATAAAGAATCCACTAGTTTTTGTGCTTACTTGCTGTCTTGCAAAAGGGATTTAATGGAAAACTCCTGTTTAAGTAAGCTAAGACTGCTTGCTGGTGTGGTTGCTGCTGCTTACCTTTGAAAGCTTATTTTGTAATCTTTATTTAAAACTGTATATGAATATTACAGATGGCTGCCAGCAACAGCATTGGAAAAGAAGTGTATTCCACTGAGTTTTGTCAGTGGAACACATTTCTTTTGCCTGTTACCTGTGTAGCTGTTGTTTAAAGGCTGTGTTTTAATAAGCTTTCCTGAACCTGGTTAATTTGAGTCACTTATTACTGCTTCCTGGAGTTTGGTATGCAAGAGGTACCCATCCAACTGGAAAATCTGCCCTAGGTTAAACAGGTATGACCTGTCAGCACACCATATACTTGCAAGGGGTAAATAGGTTTTTTGTCCTTTGCTGATGCTATGCTAATTTGCAGCAGTTGGGGACCTGGCCCCTTCAACCATTTTCTTAGCACCAAGCTTGAGCCAAGTACTGAGTTCAGGGGACCTTACTGACTCCACTTTACTCCCTTGTGCTGTTTGAGGCTGCATAGGGGTGGATGGGGGTTTGGTCTTTCAAGGACACAGCAGCTGGTGAGTGCCTACAAGCAGGTGAGCAGCTACAGGGCAGCGTTACTCACAGTGGTGTTTTGGTTTAAAAACCTAGTGCTGCATACTCCCAAGAAATAAATGAAAACCACAGCTTGAAAGCACTGACATCCAGCTCCATTTGTGCTACCAATAAGATGAAAAACGTCCCAAATGCTGCCAGCCAAACAGCATCTGCAGGTGTGCATTCCCCCTGCAAAACCCTGCTGTGGTTTCAGCTCTCAAGAACCGACAGCAGACTCGGTGATGTATGAGGTGACAAAGGCAGGGACAGCGTGAGGGGACAGATCTGTTATTGCTACTTCTGCCCAATTTCTTTATTCTCCCATTCCCACACTCAGTTTGGGTACAGGACAGGCTTTGGAGCCCCAAAAAGCTGCTGCTGGAGAAGCAGCCACGCAGGGCAGAAAATTACTGGCACAGGGCTTCTTTTACATGAGTTACCCAGACAGACTCCACTTTTCTCCAGCATCCCCACCGTAATCTCACCTTTCCCCTTCCCCTCTTAATTTATTTTTTTTCATTCAAAGGACAACAGCTTGGCCAAATTTGAGTGGGGTTTTCTTATCGTAGCAACTAAGGGAACGTGGTTTGTACCAGTGAGACCACAACCCCTGCTCCATGCCTGACATACAGCTGATTTGTTGCAAGAGAATACTTCCTAACACTGGGGAGAACAAGATGGTTGCTTGGATCTTCCTGCCCACAGCAGCCGAGCCCTTTGGCCAAAGTGTTGCCCCAGTCCCTGCAGTTGCACCCAGGAAGGAAGCCCTGACCTGAAGGCCAGCACCCAGACTAAACCCCCAAGAGTTACAGCTCACAACACTATCAAGTGCCTGAAGATAAAACCCAGCTGAGCACAAGACAGCAGATTGCAAATGCAGGAGGGGAGGGTAGATCTGACTGAACTACGTGGCCCAGGTAATGAGCTGGAGCCCAGCTAGGCTTGCTCCTGGCAGGGGAGCGGGGCTTGGAGACTGCGCTCATCTAAGCCTAGGTGGAGGTGGCCTCGGAATAGGTCTGTCCCCACCAGCAGGTGGCAATGCAGCCAGACCGCTGCTGCGAACTCCTGCCGTCACCTAACCAAAGCCAGGGTGGCCCTGAGCTGGGCTGGGGTGCAGCTGCGGAGGGTGCTTCCTCAGCATCCTCTGCGTTTATACACACACCAGTTCCTTCTGCCCTCCTCCCAGGATGGCAGGAGCTGGTGGGTCTGTGCCAACGCCCTACCTGGGTCCAGTTGCCTGTGGCTTGTACAGAAGCTTTGCATGCACTTAGCTTAAGGCAGCCGAGCCCGGCAGCTGGGCAGCCACATCCATGGGGCTGCTACGAGCAGGGCAGAGCCCTGCAAGGTTCCTGCAGCACGCCAAGGGCTCTGCCTCTCCATTGTGGCCATCCCTCTGTGCTTTCCAGGCAAGCACAAGCTTGCTGGAGCCACCCTGAGCCCCCGAGCTCCCAGTATGCAGGAGGGAGAGTGGGATTTTCTCAGCTACACCCCGCAAGGGCCTGCCTGCTCATCCCAGGGCTTCTCATTTGACTTGAAGCTGTGATAATGCAACAAGCAGGAGCAGATTAGGTCTTTTCATGAGGCAGCTCTTAAAACAGCTTAAACATGCAGAAGTGTCTGATCTGAAGTCAATAGAGGCCATGAAAAGGGTAAGTTACTCCAAGCTAGCCCCCTCTGGATTTGGCCAAGGAAGGCTGTGACCAAGATTGTGCTCACAAAGAAGACACCACCACCCCAAAACATCTAGACAGAGCCTCCAGTAAAGTTACTCTGAGGTAACTGATTTTAAAAGCAACAGGAATTTTTAACAGGATACAGGCGGTGTGTCCCACCTCCAGCGGAGCAGGGTGTCAGGGCATGGAGAATCTGAGGTGACAGAAGGGCTGAGGGGGGCACAGCCCCTTCTCTCCTCCTTTGCTACCAGGAACAAACACTTCTCCAAGACTGCAGCCTTAGAAAGAAAAAGAAAAGCCCACCCAAAGCAGAATTCCCAAAGAAAATCTTTTTACCCTGATCTAAATTTAAACCTCCGATGACACGACCTGATCCAAGCACAAAGCAAGCTTCACAGTGATGTGTAGCTTAGTGCCAATATCTGGCCATTTACTGATAGGTGCAACGTACTCTCCAGGTACAAGAGGAAATGGCATGCTGGATAGAATGGGCTAATTCAGCAGGCTGCTAAACCACCAGGAATATTGCAGGAAACCTATCAAGAAAGGAGAAGCTTGTAGTTCAATTGCTGAATCGTGCCTGAAAGAGCTGGGATTCAGTTCACGTAGAGCCCTGGGAAAGTCACAGAAACCAAAAAGCCCATGGGGATGAGGTGGTATTCGTGCAGTGTGAGGAGTGAGAGAGAGCTGAGAAATGTGGAGGCCCCTCAGAAGTGCACAGCCTCAAAATGATGCTTGAAAAAACAAGGGTCGGATCTGGAGCCAGTACCTGAGCTGAGTAAAGCCCATGGTATTAAGCTAGTTTAGAGCAGTTTAGGACCCAGCCCTTCTGCAACAGCTGAGCGTAGGAGTCAGGGGGAGTTTAATATACTTTGAATGGCTGATCACATTTCAGGCCTACCTAATAAACCTGTTTGTGCCTGACCTTAAAAGCAAGTCTTGTTATATTAACTAAAGGAACCCAGTGACTAAGACATGACAGGCATGGTTTGGTGTTTTTGTTTTTCCCTTTTGGAAAGAACAGGTGAACTCTCCCATCATTGACACAGCAGCAGAATGGCCCCAATGGCCCCTTTTCCATAAGGTGGAAAAACGACACAACACTCTCCCTTTAACACAAACATACTTATATCCCATGTGTACACTCTGAATCCCTTTTGCAAAAGCAGGGACCTTCTTTGTGGCTCCGGAGTGAGAATTATGGATGCTGCTACTGCAGAAGTGACATTGCTTGGCTTGGGTGATGCTTTGCAAGCCCACAGGGGAAATGAAGAGTGAAGGGGCTTGCTGCACTGGTGGTCATGCTGGCACCACTGTGAATATGTTATTTGGTGTCTGGAGACAAGCGTCACCCACCATCCTGGTACCAACCCAACAGTGTGAAAGCAGAGGGTGAGCACCAAGACCTGGGCAGCTGCTCTGAGACCTGGAGAGGAGCATCACATCATCGTGTCCTGGGGGGTTTCTGCTGCTTCAGAATCAGAACTGCTCCCTTGGAAGCTGTTGGGGAAAAAACAGGACAAAGTGGCTGGTGATAGAGCTGCTGCTTTAAGGCAGAGCCTGTTTTTGCATCACCCACAAAACTCAGTATTCCCAACTGCTGCTCAAGCGATCCTTCACTCCCAGTGTAGCGGTCCTTGCTGTTTTTTCCTGTAGCAGAGCTGTCCGAAGACAATTCTGTTTTACCTCTCTCCCCACTTCACCCTTGCCCAGTTATTTCTGCCTCCATGCAGCCCTTTTGGGGGAGGAAGTTGGTAGTTTTTTCTCTGGATCATTTCAGAACTCCAGTTCACAGCATCACAGCAAGGGAAAGGCAAGATGCAGTGTGGGATAAAGGCAAAACAATCTTAACCCAAGGAAACCAGTGTCCTCCCTGCTGCTTGTGGGGAACAGCACCCCCAGGAGCACCCAAAAGAGACTTCATATGCAATATTTGGGTAATCTAGATGCTAAGAGGTTCTAGCAGAAGGGGAGAAGATGAATAAACTCTTTCTCATGTAGCCCTCAAATCCAGGTGGGGGGCATTTCTTTTTAACACCCCGTGCTGGACAGGACACCTTGCAGCCAGCCCTGCACCTTCAGATGTTGTGCATCCCCTTTGCTCCTTCCAGAGGGGAAAATTTAGCAAATTTGCCCCAAAAGTCCAACAGACACTGCAGTGAATGGCCAGCCTGTCATTCATACCCAGCCACTTGTGTGGATGATAGGGCACAACTTGGCTTCCTCTTGCTGAGGAAGACAACCAGCGACAGAGAAGGCCCTGAGGTGCTCCACGTGGTGCGCTGAAAGCCTTAAGGGGAAAAAATAAACCTGTGCCTGGGGGGAGCCATTTCACTCCATCTCCTCATGGCTGGGGAATTTCTCGCCGGCAGGACCCACGTCAGGCAGCCCTCATTTTGCGGCCGTTGCAGTTTGCTGCAGCATTTGCAGTGATCTCAGCCGGTAATCAAATCTGCTGGTAGGGCTTCATCCTCCATAAATCCCATTGGAGCCTGGCCCATAAATAGTTACACTATGGCACGCAGCTGCGTACGGGGCAGGAGCAAATGTTCCACATAACGGCTGTTGGCTCTAATCGGATTAATTGAGGGGTCGATCATATTTCCACCACTTGGCCGAGTTTTATTATAGCTGCCCCCTCCTTAAGGCATGCTCCTGCGAGCAAGGGGGAGACCACGGCACCACCAAGCAGCTTAATTGCAGGAGACCCCCAGAGCACCTCTTAGCTGCAGGGGTTTCCCCGTTCCCTGGGTTTATTTGGGGGCTGTTCTGTAGCACTTTCTCTGCCACTGAGATGTTTCCACCTCCATGGTCCCAGTGATGCTCCTGGTGGCGGAGAGGCAGGAATTGGTAAGAAAAATGTAAGTGAGACTGCAGAAGACAAAACCTAAAAGACCGTAAGAAAGTCACAAACTTTGGCTGAGAGCACATCCCACATCCAGGATACCGTTGTTAGGGATTCATAGCTCGTTTCTCCCTCTGGGAAAGAGGACGAAGCCCATTCCCCAGAAAAGGGCTCACCTCCCCACCAGACCGCAGCCCAGAGCATTTACAAGCCTGACAAATTCATCTGCAAGAAGCTGGACTCTGCTCCGAGAGCAGGGAGTTGCCAGTGGAAGCGTTTGGGAAATCCCTGGTGTTCAACAGCACAGAGGGTGAACTCCAGGGGGTTCACACTCCCCAGAGCTGGGGAATATCCCTTTTTCCAGCAAGGCTGACTCTGTGTTTTAGGAGCATACAGAAAAGACTTAGCCCAATGTAGGGATCCCAAATGAATTCTAACAACTGTGGGTTTTGGAAGCACACAGATCTGATATTTGGGATCCTATTTAAAATGAGACAAGCATCTTTCCCCCTCTCATTATTTTCACAGTAGCAATAGTTCCAGCTCCCTGGTTTTCATCAGCAATAATCTAATTCATTCATACCAACAGCCACCCAGCCTTCTCCTGAGAAGTTTATGAATCCAGGTATTGAGTTACTGCTTTGTAAAATGGAGGAGCAAAGCTGTTAGCACTCACTGTCCTGATTTATGACAGGAGGTAGCAGTGAGGGGGAAACAAAGAGACATTCCTCACAGCAAGAAAAGAAGTGGCCAAGTATACTCTGCTTGCTTTTCTCACTTTAAGATTTAATATGAGGTGTTTTATAATAAGACATATGATTTGATCACAGGTTGGCTCACTTCTAAAGCCAGGACACGAAGTTCCGTGCTTTTGTGCCTTCCTTCCCTAGTCCTTCCTTATTCTGAGTAATCTCAGATCCTCTGCATCCCTAATGGGAGCTGCTGCAGGACACAGGCAGCAGAAATTGGGGCTGTACCAGAGCTATGCACTGACTGAGACACACTTTTTATTGTAAAAGGTTCATGCTGTGCCCATGCAGACAAAGCTGAAGCCTTTAATAGTTGCAAACAACAGAAGTTTCACGTGCCATCCTGCTATGGCTCCTGAGCTGCTAGGAGAGGCAGCAGGAATCCCACACCACTTCTGAAGTAGTTTGGGGATCTCCATTAGGAACTGAGACAAAGCCTCTCTCTGCTTGGGTCCACCTAGGAAGTTCAGACCTAAGGGCTGGACTCAAGCCTACGAAGCCTCTATGTGATGCCCTGACAATTCTATAATCTTCATTTCATTCCAAAGGAAGAAACTTAAAGAGCAGGGGCTGGAGGAGATGTTTGAGAGCTGCTCCTGAGAGAGAGCACATTCCCATAAACATGCCTCACCCTGGACTGGGACTCAGCAGACAAATCTCTATCCTCTGTCTGCAAATGCCAAGCTGGGGCTGCTCCAGCAAGTCATTTGGCTGCTCTCTGCTTTGGTTTTCTCCTATTTTCTCACTATTTCTTGGTGTGGTATGTAACAGAGACCCCAGTCAGAGCTTAGAATCTGGCAATCCTTCCTTTGCATTTGTCCTAGGAAAAGTAGTAACTTTTGTATAGCATTTTCCAAATGCTCAAAAGCTGCTAGGGAAGAAGTCACTACCTTGTAAGCCAAATGTACAAATAAAACTGAAAGTCATGCAAAATTAATAGCACGTCTCCAACATCACACCTTCCCTTCCAAACTCTGTGAGATAATATCTGGGGGAAAAGATGTTTATAGAAGTGCTTCATTTCCCCAGTGAAGGAACATCTGAATCATTTCTCCTCTGGTTGATCTGTTCTCATCACACACTGCCACCGATTTCTCCCTGTACGTTGCAGTCAGGAGGCACAGCCGTGGCAGTGGGGTGTTTGACAGATTTGCAGTAGCCACACAGAGAAAAAGAGAGCAGCATCCCACATCTCACAGCCCCCCACTATTGCAGAACTCCCCTCTCCCTCTCTGACCATGCCTGCCAGTGCAGCTAGATGGGGAAAGCTGGTCAGGCAACCTGGCATGGCCCAGCCCTGGAGGCCTGCAGGAGGAGATGTGCACTGCAAAGGCACGTCCCAGGACGTGGGATTTGTTATGATGTGGATCACACGACCCCGTCCTGTCCCCATGTGCAAGCCCATGCCCTGGATGAACCCCAAGGAGAGCACAGCCCAGCAGCAAGGAAGCTGCCACCAGCTCTTTAAAAGGACTGTGAAAGTTGACAGTGAGAGGTGCTTTGCTTAACCACTGCAAAGGTCACCTGCCTGCATGAAAACTAAGTTATAATGAAATGTGCCACATTTGCTGGCCAAGACTGTCAGGGAGCTATTAAAAACAGCAGGGATGTCTTTGCCATCTATTCCACAGCAGGCCAGGCACCCCAGCTAGCTGCTGGGCATGCTTGCTTCAGCTCCAGCTAAATCACTAGACGTAACCTTTAGATATGACACAGGGCTGGGAGTCTTGCATGGGCATGAAATTAGGGCTGGGAGAAAAGACAACACAGAGAAATCCAACTGGCAGTTTGTAGTGGCCCTGGGAAGGTGAAAAGCTTCATCTGTCAGGAACATACAGAAGGTGGAAACACATGAGTGCATGCCAAAAAAAAAAAAAAAAAAAAAAAAAAAAGAAGGTGTACCAGGACTCTCCTCTGACCCTGAAGCAGAAC
The DNA here is from genome assembly GCF_011077185.1 of Oxyura jamaicensis. NCBI lineage: Eukaryota > Metazoa > Chordata > Aves > Anseriformes > Anatidae > Oxyura > Oxyura jamaicensis. The sequence goes on along the minus strand of NC_048899.1, from coordinate 6,890,368 downwards.
TGGAAGCCACGCTGAACTGTGTTCTTCCCAAACTGCACTGGAAATAAACAAACAAACAAACAAAATCCCCATCTTTGCTTTCCAAAGGGGTTGAGCACTTGTTTGGCTCATGACAGCACTGGGATGCGAATTCATGCCCCACAACATGGTCACGCTGTTCCCCAGAGCTCAGAGAGGAAAGGTGTACCAGAGCCCAGTTAAACCGTTCCCATCAGTGCAACATCCAAGTCTTTTCAAGTGACACCACTTCAGTGTGCTGGGTACCACAACCCTGTTCAAACATTTCTCAAGCTCTCCTCTGTTCCTTGAACCCACCTACTGGATTGCTCAACCATATTTACACCTTTGCTTTCATCCTCCCTGCATGGTGGTTTCCCATTAGGTTGTTTCTCTCCTTAATTTGAACCCTAATCACACAGCACACAATGTAAAGCAGACTACACGATCGTGTGGCCCCAGAGACATTGTTAGGAGCAGAGTCAGCTGCTGCTTACTCTTTAGAAACCCATCCATAGTAACAGTTTCAAAGTAAAGTGATATGATACACCTTGATTTGGAAGATGCTTAACTTAAAAATCCATGAAAGGAGGATTTTTAAAAAAAGGGGTGTGGGGGGGGGGGGGGAGGAAATGTTCATCACTTTCTTAAAAAGACAAAATTGGTCTCAAAAAATCACTTGCGACTGCTGAAATCCTTGGCCAATAAATAACAATTACCATCCTCATTACTGAGCAAAGGATGACGGGAAGCAGGTCTGCACCAGAGCGCACAGAGGAGAAGAGCAACCCTCAGCTGCTGAAGCCGCCAATGCCACATTCCTCCTGGCAGATGTCATCTTGTCCCAAGAGCTGCCCCCGTCACTTCTTGCTGGACTCTTTTCTTCAGCTGTCTAACCCCCAGCTGCAGCAGCTCTCCTCCCAGTGAACAGAGTGTGGGAGCAGTCGCTCACAGCCATGCTGCAGCTTTGGGTTTCTCTTTCCCTTTGAAGGGACAGGACCATGGGAAAAAATGCACCTATCAAGTTAATTAGGAACTGGGGAAGTGTCAGGTATTAGCTCTAGTATGCAGGTAGAAGATCTGCTAAACCAGATATGCTTTCAGTGTTCAGCACCCTCAGGTAGAGGAGCAAACGTGCAGCCGAGATCAAGCAGCACACTTGCATGAAATGTTAAAGCCCACAGCAGGCTGAGAATTATCATTGTAACAATATTTAAAGAATAACAACACTACACAAAACTCCTCATGGAGTTCTTATCTCCCTTTCAAGAAGGGAGATAAAAAGCTCACCTCCAAAATGACAACAAAAGAGAACCGGAAGAGGTTGGCAAAATAAAATGAAAGGTGATGCCAAGTAAAGCCAGCAGGGACTGCATCCGTGCTGGAAGCTTCTTGGGGACATCTCCACAGTGATACTCCACAAGAGCATAAGCCCCAGCTAACGTTTTAAGAAGGCTTACAGTCTCAATTAATTTAAGATCACAAAAAGCACAAAGGGAAAAAGATACTCCCCAACATTAATGCCTATCAAACACAGCAGGCACAAACATGACACTCCAGCCTCGCACCTCTCAGGATAGTAACCATGCTGGTATTAAAAATACAGCTGTGTCGCCCCCCCCCCCGATATTAAGCTATCCTGTAAAAGCTGTGTGAAAATGGCATTCAACACGGGAAGAGAGAGAAGGGAGGAACAGGCAGGAGGTTGCTAACATAACAGCGCTTCTCATCCCTTGGGAGATGCATCTGACAACATGAAGGTTGGATCCAAGTTCCACCCCTAGCAATTGACAGATTTCCAGATGTCTTGATTTTCAGAACCCTCAATTATTTCAACAGGATTTTATCATAATAAGAAACCCTGTATACTCATTGCAGGGAACAAAGCACAAGTTAGGAGAACGCATCTTTTTACAGGGCCATTATACAAATACTAAGTTTTCCAGAGCTTGTGATTTGATTCTAAGCCATCTCCTTTGCCCTTGCCAATTTACGTAAGCACAATAAGAGAAGAATTAATCAAATGCCTCTAATCATCATCTGTATGTAATGTTCACAATGGCAAATCAAACAAAATGATTTCATAATATTTTCTGAAAGAGAAGCACTGGCTTGAGTTCACTGCAGCACATATGGCTTTATGTTATTACTCGTTAAAAGTATTCAAACATTATCTAAAATGTTTATTTTAGACATCTACCAGGAAACAGACCCAACTCCATTTGCCACAGGGAATCGGCAACAAAATATGTCACAGATAAAGGGGAGCCAATACTCACCAGCCAGAAACACTGCATGCAACTCCTGGAGACAAAAAGGTTACACAATCCCATGTCCCAGAGTACAAAGCCAGCACAGAATCATCCTATCTTCCTCCTAGAGAGGCTAAAGCCACAAGGCATTTGAGACTGCAACGGTAGAGGAAGCTCCTTTATGTTGAAACTAACTTAATTTCATTTCATCATGTTAGTTGCAAAACATTCCTGCTCCTTTGAGACAGTACAGGTACCCTAGATTATTGTTGGAAAAGCAGATAAATACCAGAAACGAGCATTTCATCTCTACGTAATAGATGGGAGCTTGTTTGAATTTTGCAAAACCCACTGAACTCCTTCCTTAAGGGACAACATTGTTGTATGAATATGAAAAAAGAACTACAAAATAGTCACTTGAATTTCTAAATCCCTTCAGTTTAGTTGAAGTGCCTTATATTCTTTGACAAAAGTCTTTACCAAGTCTATTCACCCTACACAATTTTTTCCACAATATTTGCTGAAAACTAGTGATGAATCTGCAGGAAATAAATTACTGTGTAGTCCATCGGTTAATCAAAATGGTCCAGAGTGTACATTGAGAATAGTTACCTTTACCCATCCTTGACAAATCCAGAAACTAAAACTCTTTGCCAAAATGAACAGATAAATAATTTCAGTGTGACAACTGCTAAACAAAAATGGTAGCACAACCGATTTTAAGAAGCTGTGGGGCTGGAGTTTGTGTCAGGCAGCTCTCGAGTGGCAGCATCACCTTCCTTGATCTGATCTCTCACGTTTACTTTGAAGCCCCCAGAACTAGAAAAGCAATAACTTCTATGCTGCACTTACCACTGTCATTTCAAACTGTTCTTTCTGCAAACATTCATCCAAATCAGCGTTAGCACTCATTGCACTTGTTGTTTCCACTTCTTTGGCCTGAAATTTCTCTAGTAAAAAAGAAGATATAAGATCATAAGAGGAAGGGTTAAAAATAGAAGTTGCACCTGCACACGTGCAAACAGCACCCACAAACTGCTGCAACCCTATTGAGTTAATGGAGCTGCTTGAGAGAGATGAGTTTGGGACAAAAGTATGTAATAAAAATAACAGGCATTCCTGAACTACCTTTGGGGGTAACAGTCTTCATAAAGTATGTCATCAGCCGCGCACTGGCAGCTCTGAAGCGATCTCATGTTGCAAAGCGGCTGACTTTGACAGAAGTTTAACAAGCAGGAAAAACCACCTCGGGGTCAGCTATTCAAGCACAAGGAGCTCAGGTTGAAACCTTGCTCGTATCGCACCCTGCAGGTGGGCCACCAGAGCCCCGAATACCTGTATATGAGAGGAGACAGCAGCTCTCACTGTAATGCTTGAGGACTCTAGGTGGAGGCAGAGGCAGCTTGCACTGGCTGCCAAGCACTGTCACACGAAGATTTCGTCGTGGCTGAGGTGCTCCCCACAGCCAGAGGGTCCCCTGGTCCTTCAGCACCCAGGCACTGACACCTTGCCTCACCCCGCTGGGTTTCCAGGTCCCGCATCCAGCTGCACTTTCAGGGAGGGTCACTGTACATCTCCTGCTAACAACCTCTGATCTCATCAGTCACATGAGAAGCAAAATGACATTCTTGAGCATCACCGTGTCACTCGTCTCCCTACAGCTAAATAAGGGGTGCAGAACCAGCAGGCTATTTAAAGAAAGCCAGCAGAGCGACTTGACATCCTGAAGAAGATGCATTGCACGCACATACATTCTCACTCCCCAAAAAGAGGCTTGCAGCTCCAACGTGATGATTTCAGAGCCTTATCGAGGTCAGTTTTCACACGCAGAGGGAACGCGGAGGTGCTACACGCACAATACAAAAGGCCAAGCTCCATCACAGACAGTTTTAAGTGACTTGCCCAGGTTTGCCTAGGGAATCGGTGGCAGTGCTGAGACGAAGACCTCCCTGCTGCCCATCTGAAACACCCAGCAGCTCGCTGCATGCTCTGTACCCCCCAGGTGACAGCACGAGGGGTTGCTAAGTCTCCCCTCTCCCACAGAGTGCTAAGGGACCCACACTACCCTCCCATGACATTTCTGAAGGAAGGCTACTTTACCTGCTGGCTGGAGGATGCCTCTCCAGTTATGGCCAGACTGTGGGAATTAAAATCCCAGCAGGATAAGAGGTGCTATGGGACAGCACATGCTGATGCTATGAGAGAAAGCAAGTCCGTAGACACTGGACTGCGGATGATGGTGGCCACAAGACTGGACCAAAAGGCATAGTGTCAACTGTAGGGGGCTGCTACAGCTGGGGTGCCAGCAGGCAATGCCCTGCCATCAGGCACAAAATAATAGCCTCAAATCTCAAAAGCTCCCAATCAAAACATCAGCTCCATGTCTCCACACTGATTCTCTACCACAGGTACTTTTCAGGCAGCAACAGACACGTTAAGAAGGCACATGGGATGCTCAGAAACACTCCGAGTGAATGTGAGAAAGAAGCTGCTCCCCAAGTGCTGTACTCGTGTCCAGTCTGACAACCATGGCACGGATTATGTCCACAGTACTTCCATGGATCTGTCAGGGCTTATTAAGCCATGACAATGCAGTTAGACCCTTAAAAGGACTTTCTGGGATACGTACAATACAATCCATCACCTGATAGCATAGTTCTATAGCCTTTTATCCCAGAAGAACATCACCTTCAGGGATATGATCCAAAATGCATAAGTATTATCTGAAACCCATATAGATCCCATGAATCCAAAGCATTTACTGCAAGACATGGAGATAACTGATAAAGCTGAGTTCCTACAGCTTCGTTCTTGCTGGGCTGTCTCAACTCTAAAACAACAGCAAGACTCATGCATACAGTTAGAAAACAGGGCGTTCTGGTGTACCCAGCACATTTTGGAGAGGCTGGACATTTGGCAGTATTTAAGCAAACACAGACTGCATGCTTGGCAGAGACAGGATGTGAAGAGGACAGCATGTGTGTGATCAAAGAGTGATGCTCGCATCTCTAAGCTGCAGACCTTGAAGGCCGTCCTTCAGTCATCGTGAAGCTTACTAATGGCCAAAGAAAGATCAAGATTACAACACTAGATATCCCCATAGTCAGATATGATCTTTGGGTTTTGAGAGGTGTCAAGAGTAGACTATCTCTAACAGAAATCAGTAAAACTTCACCCACATCACAAAGAGCCTGGTAATTCATCCCAGCCAGCAGCATGGCCTTTAGATCCTGGGCTTACTCAAGACCTTCTGGAGTCCTTTATGTCCAAAATGAAAGGGAGAAAAAAGGGAAAGAAAAGAGGTTGTTGCCCATAAGTCACTTTGAGACTTTCCAGGCAATGCAGGTACACAGGGACTCTGTGCCCTATATTAGCTATCTTTCAGTGCCCTTTCCAAGGCTGAAGCCATCCCATCTCCTAGTAGATTATTGAAAGGGGATCTGAGAAAGGCACGGTTCATTTGAACAAGCAGTAACATAACTCCTCTGCTGCATGCTCCAAGGAAAAGGGAAGAAGGGAAAGACAGTGAGTATCTGCAGCTCGCACACAGGTCTCGGGGCCAGGAATCCTGATCACCCAAAGCAGCACCAGCGTGATTTTATGGTATGTTGCGTGAGAGAGTGTGCCAGGATTAGTGTCTCACACAGTGCTTAATCTCCACATCTAAAACCACACAGCACTCCTCAGGACTTGTGGTAAGGAGTCCTACCTGGCAGAATTTGATATGTGTCCTGCCTCTGCCCAGCAGGAGCCAGGCACAGTGCTGCTCACGCACAGCGTGGCTGTGTTTACCCCAGGTGCTTGCACTTCAGAGCTGCTGTGTGATCTACAAACAGATCCTTGTACAGCCACGAAGGCCAAAAATAACAGAGTTTTTTGGGACATAGAAAAGCAAACTGCAAAGAGCTCTTGGGCAACTCAAATTCTTCCTCCAAGAACAGCAGTGTTGGGAAGGTTTCTACGAGGCTGAACATGAGCCAGAGGCAGCCTCAAGTAGCCCAGCACCTCCTTCAGGGAGCTGCTTCTCCCGCCTGGCCCTCCTGGAGGCACCGAGATGCTCTTGAGCTCTGCGAGGAATGCCTTGTATGTCTCGCGGCCGCTTGCTGGGGGACGCTGACATCGTCTGGGACAGAATTAGAAAACCTTGAGCGGGAGGGAGGGCGACTGGGCACAAGTGCTAAGTCAGCCGCAGGCTATATGCGGCACAACAGCTGGTGCCTCCCCTCCCTCCCAAACCAAGGCACATGCATGCTTCCCCCAACCTTTCTCAAGCATCCCCCGTGCAGGTAAAGGGCAAACACACTCTCTCAGGCTGCCCATAACCAAACCCACCTCAGCAGGCTTGTATTTTAAGATATCCGTTTCCCTTGCCTGCTCCTTTGAAGCCGTTTGACTTCAGCCTTCACCACTGATAGCCTAGGCACAGCCTAGGGTATTAATGCCTTACACAGCACTTGGAGGAGCCAAAAGGCAAATCCTCCTTCCTTCGGCACGCCCATCACCTCCCTCAAGCCAGCAGAGCCCTTCACTTGTGCCTGTAACCCAACCTTCATGCCATTCACACGTCACTGCCTTATTTCCCACCACCTGCAAGTCCTGTGATGCCGGCGCTGTTCGCTGGTCACTTTCCTGCGGTCACCTCCCTGTGCTCTCCCCTGCCTGTCCGAGGACAGGGCAACGCGCTGTCTCAAAGGGTTTTTGGGAAGACTCACCCTTGTTATGGTGCCTTAGACAAAAATCCAGCAGAATGCACAGCCACGTGCCCATAAACACATGTGCATAGAAGGCTTCGTTTGACCAAGACATCTCAGAACGCGCTGACCCAACCATTTATTGAGCAAGACTCTTCCCCTTAAGCTTCCCCAGCTGGCCAGGGTGCCACATAGCTGCAAGTGCCTCAGGTAGGAACAGGCTTCGCTTTTCTGTGTTGAAAGGACTTTGCACTGACAAAGCCAAAGCACTGGCAGAATAATTTGGTGCCTTGTTGCATGCAGTCAGCATCATAGCCTGAAGCTGAGATCTTGAGAGAATTTGCTGGCAGCAGATCCCCAGCTTGTTACTTTAAACCTGTGGTGAAACATGGGAGAATCAAAACAGAGAAGCAGTCTGGCCAAGGCAGAAATCTCTCTTACAACCCCAAATCCCACGTTTAAAAGAGCACAAGAACCTCTGCAGCATTTTGACATGAAAAGGTGCAATTAGTCTCTATCACCTCAAGAACAGCTTATTGTGGTGAAATGGATTATATCTCTCTTCCTAACTTGTTACAAATTATAACTCCGAAAACTGCCTAAGTGTTTGGTTCTTTTCTACATCTTGTTATGTTCTTGGCCTTAAGTAGTCCCCCGGCAACAAGTTTCACAGCCTCGCTGGTGCAGGAAAAGCCACCATACTCACATATTGGTTTTGTAGTTCACTGAACCTCCTTTGCTTAGTTTCAACCAGCTTCTCCATGGAATTCCCTGTGCATCTTGTGACTTTGGATAATAGGATCACTTCCCACTGATCAACTAAACAAAGTAGGTGGTTGTACCAGGGCACAGCTCCAAGCCATTGCAAACGTTCTCAAAGCTCAGTGCTTGCCAAATGGCACACACATGCTTACAGCTTTTCCTGCTGACACTGCAGCCACCCAACCTTCAGCAGAGAAGCACTGCAAATACTCAACAGCAACAGGTGTCAGACAGGAGTTTATCACAGGAAATGAAGGACATGTCAGACAGCTGAAATTATAGAAGATGCGTAGGTATGGGACAGCAGAAATGCTCCAAGAAGAGACCGAAATAGGTAATTGTAAATACTGCCTGTATGCTGAGTGCTGCACACCTTACCTGAAAGCAAGCTCCACCCAGAGCCCTCCCAGTGACTGCTATCTTGAGCAGCCTAAAGCACCCAGAGGGAAACCACTGGCCTGAGCCCTTCTGAGCAAACCTGTACTGGAAGAAGCAGACTTTACCTTCTGATCCCTGTGCAACATGCTGCAGGTACACTGGGAGCAGCAAGTGTTTATTGGGCACTTGTTATAGCGTGTGGGGCTTGGAGGACATACCAGAAGCATAAGAGGAAAATAAAGGTCCTTTCTAGACAATCAAAAAAACAAAAACCCAAGTACTTTCTTAATTACTAGGAAAATGGGAAGCAAGGTAATTGCATTTTAAGTCATTTTAGAAAGAAAAAGGCAAAAGTCTCAAAGGGAGCACACTGTGAAACAGCGCAGAAACACTGGTGCTCACCCTTGCATCCAACAGCTCCATAGCGTGCTCACTCCCCTAGCATATGGAAGATCCAGCCTTCTACTTCAGTGCCTGGATTTAAACCAACATCTCCCTCCTCCAAAAGGAGCACCTGGCTCCCTGGGCTATAGGAAAGCCTCAGGCAGAGGCATCTTGGTAAAGACTGGACCAGAAAGGCAGTGACTTAAAAGTAACTGCAGACGGATGGCAGCCCTCCCACTCCGGTGCTGAAATCAGCACCATCTCTGTGACCCTAGCTTGAAAAAGCCACATACTTCATTTCAAAAGTGTCAGAATTAATCATATCAGTGCTTTGGAGGGAAGAACACACCTCCCTTTATTAAACCAACCAAATTTGGCCCAAATGCATCAAGTTTTGCGATGGCCAATACCACATCTTCAGCAAACTTTGGAAAAACTACAACAACAAAAAACAAGCAGACCCAAACCTGTTTCTGCAAGTGACCAGACTAGCAGAGCACAGCACCCAACAAACAACGTCCCCCTGCTGCGTTTTCTGGGGTCTGGTGAAAGCCAAAGCCCCCTACCCCCTGACACTGCCTCCCCCTGTTGCGGGATTCTCCTGCGGGATGGAGGCACCCACGCACCCCCCAGGAGCCACACACCCAGAAAGGCAGATGCCAGCGATACCTCGCATCCTCAGCTGCTGCCGCTTTCCCTTAGAAATGGATCTGTGCAAATCCCAGCGAGCGTGAGGCTGGGGGTTTGCTCGAGTGCTGGCAGGAAGTGGCTGCTAACAGCACAGGAGGAGCCCTCCTGCTGCAGCACCTGGCCCCAGAGCACAGGGACACATCTCCTCCGCGTCGCCTGGGGCTTTGCTCCCTGGGGACAGGCAGAGGCACACCACACACGCTCCCAGGGATGCCTTGGGGCACATCCAAGCTCCCCCACAGCACCCTGTCCCAGGATCCAAATCTTTAAGCTGGCTGGTAAAATAAGGACCTGCCACCCTCTTCCTTCTTTGCACTCATTCATCTTCCCACCCGATCCATATGCAATTATTTTGCGGCAGCTCCTCACAAAATCTCCTTTTCTGGTGGCCATCTGCCTTCTTAGGCCACAATGTGCAGAGCCAGCAGTAAGTTCATGCTTCATTTCTGGGAGCCTATCTTCCTTAGTTTAACAGATATTTGATGGAGGCTTTCAGGATTATTTCATTGCAAACCTCAGGTGACCGCAGAAATTACTGGATTGTCACTGGTTTTTGCAATTAATGTTCTCATAGGTGTAGAGATGCATTGAAAAAAAAAAAAAAAAAAAAAATCAGATTTCCAACTAAGTTACATCTCCAGAATCCATTTCTGCTGGTGGATTTTGCAAAAGTTTGGTTTGTGCAATGTAAGACAGCAGCAACACACAAAGGCCCTGACTTTCTAAACACTTGCAGAGCACAGTTCACAAAACTAATAATGGCCCCACCAAAAGCCTCACACTCGGGAGGCTGAAGAGTGAATGGAAGAGAGACTGCTGGACAAGGGAAGAGTAAAGAGCAGCCCTGCATTCCTCTGCAGAAGATTTCAATCATACAGACCAGGGAAACCAGGTTTGAAAGTCAGAAGCTGCTTTGTTGTGCTGTAAAGAGTCTGGTGAAAACAAAGCTGCCTCCTGCTGAAAGCTGCATCTTCCAATGAGACCTGGAGAGCAGGGGGAGCAGGAAGGCCCATCAGGAGACTGCAGGGTAGAAGGATAAACAGACGTAGGATGGGCAACCAAACAAGGTGACAACAGAAACGCCTCCTGTGCCTGATGCCTAGTTTCTGATTATAACTGCTTTATGAAAGGGAAACCTTTTTGTGGGGGAAAACACAGCATCCTGCTGATCTCCAGTCTATCGCAGGCTCAGCTTATCCAAAGGAGAGGAAAAAAAAAGATCAAAGGAAGAAATTAAAGGAAGCAATTTTCAATTTTAAACAGGGTCTTAACGTGATAGAAAGGAAGTCAGAGCAGCTGAGAAATGCCCAGGGTTTGGAGAGACACCTTGGTTGAAGGCACTGCGGTGTTTTCCATATTTGTCTGCTTTCTTTTTAAACACTCGGAGCCTTTGCTTGATCAACACTTCTTGTAAAAGAAGGAAGCAGTGGAGGAGTGCGGGCCTCTGGGGAGAGAGGCAAACGAGGCTGGAAATTGATGATCTTCCCAGACCTGAAAGTCAAAATTCCTGCTTGAAACCAAACCCTCCTGGAGCACTACGCAGGCATGGGGGAGAAGGGAAGGGGAGGGAAGGAGAGAATATTTATTACTTCAGAAGTGAAGTTCTGATGAGAAAAAAGGGCTGCTCGACCCATGTCTGAATGTCAACAGCAGATCTGAAGCTGGGTTTGTCATGTTTCCCCTCCACTTTCCACACATTCAAAAAAAAAACATATATATATATATGCAGGGAAGGTGGCTGGCGTTTTTAAAGAGGGGTGGGGGGGAAGCCACCAAGGTCCCTTGATCCTATGAAGCCCTGAACTCTTATATTCCATTTATAGCCCGAGCTGGAATGACATCCCCCTTGATTAGCAAGCTGTCCAATCCAGCTGCATGTGTCAGGACTGTACAAGGCACTAAGTGAAATATATATATGCCCTTTTAGATTTTAGCACATTGGGTCCACCCCCAGGGCACAGGCTGTAGCTCATTCTGACCACTGCTTCTCTCCCAGGAATCACTTTTAAGGGGTTTTTAAACTTTTTTGGGGGGTTACCTTTACTCTCAAGTTTCAGCAACACAAAATGGCACCAAAGAAGGACGTAAAGAAACCAGCAGCAGCCGCAGCACCAGCACCAGCACCCGCGCCAGCACCGGCACCGGCACCCGCTAAACCCAAAGAGCCAGCAATTGATCTCAAGAGCATCAAGGTAAATGGATGAACGTGTGCTGATCACTGACCCCGAGTGCTCCCGAAGGGGAAAGTTAGCAGAGTCCTTGCTGAAACCGGCAGGGAAACGTTGTGTGTGTTTGTTTCCTGCTTGGGGACTGTGGTGAAATGAATGAGTAACCATCCAGCAATGGATTTCTTGATCTGCCTGAGCTTTCGGTTGTTTTAGTAGCAGGAGGGATGTGAGGCATGGCGCATGGATTAACACAAGAATGAAGCCTGGTGATTTCAACCATGTTGTAGATGGTGGCTCTCAGAACTTCTTACCAAACCAGTATCAGTCTGACCTGTTTTGTAAAGCCGAATTTTAAAGTTCCACCAAAAAAATCCTAAACCCCCAAACCCTGACCTCAGCACATGAGGGCTGGAAAGGGTTACTGAAACATGAAATGAAATGTTTTCCCATAACATGGTACTAAAACCTGATGTTATTTTGCAGCTTCCCCTCAAATTTATTTCCAAATTTTTGCAACTACCTGATAACCCTTTGGCCATGTGTTCTGAGATCAGCACTCCTTATCTTTAAAAGCAAAGATGAAAAAGATTTGCCAATTTTCATTCTCTTTGCACAACAGACATTGAGAGAGACCCATGAGCTATAAAGCCACGAAGGAAAGCATTTCAAGTGATTTCCCCTCATCTTTTCATGTTTACTCAAAATTTGCTATTTGTTTCATATTGAAAGTAGCCAAGAAAAGATTTGCAGAGGTTTCCCTTGACTGCACGTCCATTAGAACTTGCACTGAATCAAGACTTGGCATGCCATCCAACATCACCAATTGCTGCCTTGACCCTTCAAAGAGAATTCCTCAAATTTCCTTCAAAGGGAAATTCTCTATTTAGAAAGAGCAGAGGGAGGTTAAGCAGTTAAAGAGATGAAGGGACAGACCCACTTCTCTGGGCATGACTATACATAGTTATTCTCCACCTACCTGACAAGCTGATTGGTCCCAGGACCAGTTTGCTGAATGCTGCATAAGGAATCATGCCTACTAGGAAGAAAAGGAGGAGTACAAGGTCTCCTAATAGGACCTACTCACTTTAATTTCATGATGAATTCTGCTTCAGGTACCTTAGTACATACAGTCTGTCACCCATACAGTCCCAGGATTGTGACCCCTTTGGTAAAACTTCCTGAAGCTTTAACTTTCACCACCAGTAGCCAGTCCCTTGCTGAAAGAGCACGTAGCTTCTTGTAAGACTGAAGTTGAACTCACTGGCAAAGCAAAACCAAGAGCAAGAGGGGGTGGAAAAAGACACTTTGAAATATTTAGAGTGATCTTAGTAAAGGCTACAAAGAAAGCCAACTGTTTTTGAGAATACTGTCTGATTAGACCTCACATTTCACCCATCTCCAGAGATGAAGGGGAACGCAAGCTAGATTGCCTACTAAATAATTTAATATGATTTGATAGCTCTCTGTGTCCAGTTCATTGGGAGAAAATAGAATTTTCACCTCCAGTGATCCCAGCTAATCTATCTTTACATAAATAGACTTAACAGTATATTACCCACTGAAGAATGGCCGGCTGCAGTCTGAGGCATCTCTGTGGTTCACTCCAACCCACTCCTTTACCCAGACAGCTCTCTGTCACAGCAGGATGTATATACAGGTAGCAGAGAGAATGCTCTGGGCTTTGTCATGCTGGGACTGAGAAAAGATAGCTTTCCTAAATTCTTTCTTTTGAAAGATAACATCAGACACTATTCTTCCTCTGATGTGCAGAAAAACCTGGGCTGAGTAAGACAAAACTATTCTCTTACCATTAGCAGAAGCACATAAGCATTACCATTTTTATTTGCAAATGAGTTAAGCATGATGGATGGGGTGCAGGGCTGCCCTGCAATGTGCTGGGTGGTACTGCCCCTGCCCCACATGCTTGTCACTGTTGTACATCCCTCTACGAGCATCCCCTCTGCTCTTCATCCTAACCTCACAAAGCAAGTGCCAGGAAGCTTCGAGGTGCTGCAAGGAGGGACGGAGCCCCCCGGCAGTGAGGGGTCCATGCCATGGCACAGCAGTCACCACAGGGTGATGCAGGAGCCCACGCTGCCTGTGAGGGTGACATGTCCCCTTTGTCCCCAGCCTTCTCCTCTTACCTGAGGCTCCACAGCAGGCCAGGGCTGCCCAGGTAGACCATGGCACCTCCAGGGTTAGCTCTTTGTGAAGATAGCAGGAACAACCACAGCACCTTTGACACAAGCCTTTGACAGCCTTGGAACAGGAGCAGGGGCTGGACAACCTCCTGAGGTCCCAGCCAGCCACCATGGGCTACACACCTGCATCCTTTGAGACCTCAGGCAGTGATGGGAAATAGCATCGTCCTCTAAACAATTTGCTTGGGGGATGTATGTTGCAGAGTCAGCAATCAAAATTCATGTTTTCTGAGTTTTAGCTCAATCCCTTCTTTAGCATTAATTCATCTTGAATCCTTCAATTTGGCAAGGAAAGCATCAGCACAAGAAAAAACACAGCACCGTTTCTAGCAAAACTCTGGAGCCAGAGTACTTAAAGCTAAGCACTTCTGACCAGGACTCTCAGCAAACAACCCAATTCCTGGCACTGTTTGCACTGACTTACCAGTCAAAGCCTCCAGCCCTCCCAACAAGTCCCCTTCCAAACAGACTGCCCTGTGCTCACCAGGGTAATTAGCAGCCATGCTGCAGCTTGCTGCTAACAAGGGATTCCTGGGAACCCCGAGCTGTGGGGACAGTGATCATCTGGGGAGTCACAAAGCAGGCAGACACACAGAAAAGCTTCTGTAATTTTTACAAAGTTCCCCAAGCTCCTTCCATCTCTTACAGCTGGAGCAGGTAAGAGTAGAGCTGCCTAATCAGGGTATAGCAGCTAACTAAGCCAAATTGGCAGTGCACTTCATTTCAGTTGGCATCTGAGATCATACTCTCCAGAACAAACAAGAAAGAGGTTTAGCAATGTGGCGGGGGATTATTTTGGGGGCACCCCTCCCCCTGGATGCCCTGCTTGGTCTGCCCTCAGGGAATATGGTTTTGGGCCTCTTGGGGCACATGCTTTGAAAGCGAGCCCGATTTATGAAGTTTTAAGCTGGGTTCTTGCAAAAGCAGGCACCCCTTCACCAAAATCACCTGGCATCCTCAGATAGAGCGACAGGCCTTTCACCCTCTCTCATCAATATTGTTTGTTCTTTCTCCCCCCTCCACTCTAAATTAACCAAATTAAAGCAAATCTTTGGTGATTTCCTAGCAGCTAGTACAAGATTTTCTATTTTTGAGCACCACCTACTGACTCCAGCATTGAGTAACAGGAATACCAGACTGCTAAAGACTCAAATCTAAACTCAGCCCTTTATGATCTCGCCTCACCATAACCAGCACAGGAAGGGAATCAAGGCAAAGACTGGGAGGAAGAGGAATTTGTTTTGATGTGGAAAATTAAGAGACCCTTTCTCCTCCTTTTCAAGAAAAAACTCAGAATTTACTCTGTACAAATCTTTCCAGCCTTAATTTATATTTCCAATTTTCCTTATCACTCGTGCATCCTGGGACTGGAAATGTCAGGTACAGGGGTCAATAGTTAAATCATAACTGACAGGAGAAGAACAGGGTGATGGACACAATGGAGCATTACCAACTGGACTTTAACAGGAACCAACCACAATTAAGAGAGAAATGACCGTTTGGGTTGTTTTGTTAAGAGACCCCTGGATTTTTTTATTTTTAACTTAAAAATGTAGGAAAGACATTCTCACAAAAGGTAGCTTGTTTGTTTTGTCTTCTCCCATGCACACCTAAGCAAGAAGAAACTCTGAGCTGATGAACAGCACTACTATGGGACACTTATGATGAGGATTTCTCATGCGTTTGGTTTTGCAGCAGAAGCAGGGAGATATGCCTAAACTTCATACTGTCCAAATCAGAAGCAGGTAGAGAGGGTTTGTTATGTTTAACTTTGTCCATATCACCAAAGTGTGCTTTTGTTGTTTTTTTCATTGGAAATCTAAGAGCCCTGCCCAGCACATGCAACACGTCATTGGACCAAGCCCAGCCTCACAGCATTGGCCATAAGGCTTTGGGATCTGGAGATGCTGAGCTCAGTGCTTCATAGGCTTCTGCTCTGCAGAAGGTGACCTGCACACACAGTGTTACACCAGGCCCTTTGCTTAGAAGGGTACACCTGAGGGTCCTTGCAAGTACCCATGGACTCTCGTTAGGTACACGAGGCTTCCCACACTGCTGCTTTCAAGATGAAATTCCATGGACAGCGACCAATTAAGCTACCTACATCCACAGGGGAAAGTAATTCAGAGCTATCCACTAGTAAAGACTTGCTGAGGCCTTGTGCAACTGTGTGATGCATGATGGAGCCTGCTGCATGGAAAACAAACCTGTGTGATCATTTTGCTTTTAAATACGGAGCTCTTAAGGCTGTAAAAAGTGTTTTTTCCAAACGTCCTAACTCTTATTACGTTTACTACTCAAGGAAGTCACCTCTGAACAGGCATTGCGTTGGATATAACCAGAGCAAGGTAATGTCCCTAAATGCACTGACAGAAAGCTGCTGGGCTAGAGGGCAAGCAGGACTGCAAGTGTCAGCTGAAACACCCAGAGCGACTGCACTGCAAACTCCTTGTGAAGCTTCACAGTGAGAACAGGAAGGTTAGCAGGAGCTGTGCTCATGGCACTAAAGGCTTTCTTGGGAACCGTCAGGTTCTTGGCTGAAGTTTTTGGCGCAGGCCTTTAGGTTATGCCTGATCCAACCCCAGTGATGACTCCAGAAAGATTCTTTACGACGGACATAACTGCTGCACAAGGTCACCAGTCCCAAGCGCCCTTCAGTTAGGACAGACACGAACACAAATATGACTGACTGCCTGAAGAGATGTGCAAGTGCCTACCTGACCATCCAGGTCAGCTTCCTCCTATCACTTTGACTGCTGAGACACAGCAGCATTCGGGATCCGCTCCAGAGCGGTCCCAGCCACCGCTCAGGAAGTTATCTTTACAAATTTTTCAGAACTTTGACTCCTTTTTTCCTCTTTTTTTTTTCCCCTACAGTGCTAAGCAAGGAGACCCTCACAAGTAGAAGTTTCCCCATATGTTTTAGCAGACACTTTCTTACATCTGCTAAAGTGAAAAATGGTTTGAAAAGCAATGATTTTTGACAGGACCCATTCTTAGTAATTCACAGCTTTGACAGCATTTAAAAGATACCTATAGCCTTTGGAGGGTCTAGAGAGTGACAAAATTTGGTAGAAACAATGGAATTCAGAGAAAATTACAGAGAGAATAGCATCTCAAAAGCTCACTTAAAGTACTTTCTAGTGCTAACATGGTATAGACTTTCTCCCATCAGCAGATAAACTGAAAGAACCTAACAGTATTTCTAATACAGTTTTAAACCTCTCAGTGCACAGAGAGATCACTACAGATAGCAACAAGATATTTGAGTTTAGCTTACATAAGGTAAGAAGAAGGTGACTAATTTAGCCAGTGACAAGTAAAGAAAGAAGTTGCCTGTAAGGAGATATGAAACAGCCAAGATGGAAATTTGCCCCTGGTTCCTTGAGGCTTTATTACATCTTACACCCACTGCCAACAAGTGCTTTCAGCTGGCTGCTTTGCTGCATAGCATTTAAATGTCAAGTAGCAATAGTTTAGAATAATGTTAATACTCTACCACTGCCACTGGGAGGCATGTTAAAACAAGGGATCCCTCAAAGAGCAGAGCTCCAGAGCCTCACATTTCCTTGCACATCCCCTCACTGAGGCACATTCATGCAAAACTAAATGCAATTAGAAAAGGGACACTAACAAATGAGCACATCTGAATGTCCTTCCCCCTATAAAGCCAATACAATCTGTACAAAATGTTAAGATTAGCAGCTGCAGCACATTTCACTCCCAGGCATTTCAGAAGGGCACATTTAATTAATTGCCAAGGTTCATCTAAAAGTTTTTGCCTAACTGTAAAGCTGCAAACTAAAGTCAGCAAACCAGGAAGTTACCAAGAGTACTTGGAAGGGGAAAAAAATAATCCAATTCATCTGTGTTAAGTCCATTAAACTAAGAGATTTTGAACTATTCTTCCAAACCTTGTGGTATCTCATTTCTTTCCCATATATTAGCAGTGTTCATCTTTATTTTTTCTTCTATTATATTTCCAGGCAGTTTCATTCTCAAAACCTGCATTTAGCATTTCTTTGCCTTATAAAAGACATGAGGCGAAATCCATCAGGCTGCTGATTCTTACTTAATCCAGAAGCAGCCTCTATGAAATCTGCAGCATCGATTGCACCAGTTACCGAACCAGGGTGAGGGTCAGCACAACGACTGCCTGCTTTCCAGCGGGGTTTGAGAGCTCTGTAATCCTGCCCTCGGTCAAGTCTGCTAGAAAATACATGCATCTGTATTAATCAGGGAGCAGGCAGTAGTGGTGAACAGCCGCTACGGGAACTACAGTAGGCACAATCCTAGCTATATCCACCCTGAATTAAAGGAAATACTTTAAGACCTGTATAAACTGCTAAACATATAACAGGCATCCTCAGGGACTCTGATATTCCCCTCTGATTTTCCAAGACATCCAATGAGTTCTGTCTCTTCAATGGAGACAGCACCTTGAGCTCTCTGGGGGCTCTCTAATCAAATCCCAGCTAAAACAATTCTCTTCTCCGTGACTCACCCAAGGGGTACTGAGCAGGTGGAGCATCTTTAGCCTCCAGCAGCATTCTTTCCTGGGACTTTTCACCCTGCCCAGACAGGTAAAATGAGTACAAAGTGGCTGTAGCTCAGCACAGCTGTACTCAAGAGTCCACCAGCCCAAACTGGTGACAACAGCACCGCACAGCAAAGACCTGGACCAAAGGTCCAGGAACCAGTGATTTTTTGAGAGAAAAGTTAGGAACCATTAAGAATTAGGAAATTAAGGTTTGGATGGATTGGGTCTTCTGCTTATCTGGCAATAAGGAGTTGCATATAACCCTGTCCACCCTACCCTATCTAACTAGGTTCTGGTCAAAACACATCTAATTTGCAATTAGAGGAATAGAAGGCGGTCACAAGCTATACCTGGAAAAGCATTAACTGAAAAATAAACAGCACTTTTCCTTGGTATAGATTTCCTCCTGGATAATACCTTGGTCCATATATAAGGGCTGAATCAAGTTAGAAAAATTCAGTTCCTCCTGGTTTTTGCGTATCTTTCAACATGTTCCAACAGAACAAAGGTTACATCATTGCAAGATATTCCTTTCTGCCTTGGGAAGTTTTTGAAAGCTTCTTACAGCATCAGAAGTCTTACCTTTAACACTTTTTTTTTTTTTTTTTAAAAAAAAAAAAAAGGAATAATTGTTGCATTTGCTTTACTGAGGGCATTTATAGATGCACTTACTCAAAGTGAGTAGCATTTTAAGCCCCCAACAGACTCTACAGGCTTAAAGCAGGGTAATTCTTAATTCAATTGTATGTGATGTGCCCATACCAGAAAGTTTCTCCCCAGCAAAATGCCGCCTAGGACACTTTTATTTGACAAGTAATGAAATGAAGGGCTGATGTGGTGAACAAGTATTTCCTCATCTAAAACCTGAGCCAAAGTCTCATGCAGTTAAGAGTTCAGTTGGCTTATATGGAGACCCCTCTCCATTTATACACCCTTGATAAACCATTCAAGCCAGATACTTAATCCAGGTATCAGCTTTCTATATTCAAGACAAATGTGCCCCAATTATTTTCTGTTTGTCACCTAACATGTTTAGGGACAGGTTTTGTTATAGCCAACCATAGAGCTGACCAGGAAGTGAAGGTATCAAGAAACGTTTTCTTTGAACCAAAATTCAATCATGTTCCATGGGAACATTTTCCAGTTGCCAGCACTGGACAGCGAGAGGCTGAGGGCAGGAGGAAAATTCCACAAAAGGCAACACACCGCTTTGACCCAGGCAACATTTCAGCTCTGCCAAAGTCTTTAGAAAGCTTCTCTATTAATGCATCGGGACTGATGGCCAAGATCCATAATAGCTTTCTCACTGCCTGTGCTCCAGCCCCAGGCAGTATTTAATTAGGAGGTCTGAAGTGTGCTAAGCCTATATTGGATAATTCAGACAAAAAATATCAAACCTCTTTCCTACACAGCCCCATAGCCATGCTCTGTCCTGAATATGGTCCTGCTCCCATATGATAATAGTAGCAGATGCAAGTAGCAGAGGAATCAAAAGTGAAGAACTGGCAGCAGAGCATTTTTCATGCTCATTGTATGTTCCACATATTTCCCAAAAATGCAAACAACAATCCGTTTGGACAGAGTGTTTTCCAACTAAAATTACTAGCTTGGAAACTTCTGTGCAGTTGTATCTTTAGTTTTTAAGAGGGGAGGTAGGAGGTTAAAGTCTCAAATCTAACTAAATATTTTGGTTTATTTTGACTGTTTGTTTTTTTTTTTTAAATGTTAACAGTCTGCTTGGACTGGATTATTTTTTTCAGACCCCTCAACATACTGAAAAAAGCCAAATATTCAAAAAGGTTATGCTTATCTTCAGGGTAACTAAGTGAACTACAGCGGAAAGTTTCTCACTAATCACATTTTATCATTAGAAAAAGAGTGGCAAGTGCACAGCAAAGGAAAATAACAAACAAAATAGAGAGGGGATGCGTTTGTAACATGGAGTCTGTTGCTGTCACAACCATTCCCACCCCAGCTTCATGATCCTCCTTTACCCATTTGAAGTGACAGGGAGCAAGGCAGTTTTTCTCCCTCTTTTACCACTCGTAGCACCCGTTTGGAGATTGTGATGTAGGCTTAGAAGATGGTACATAATAGGAATTGGTCTTAACTACTGAAGAAACTGCAGCACCTCCTTCCTCAAACCTATTCTGAGACTCTCCACTTGTAGTCCCACCAGCACCCCGTCTGCAACCGAAAAAGTCAGTTCTGCCTTTCCCCACCATGAACAATCACCCTTCCAATACCCAAAGCTTTCTGGAGGCTCTTGGTTCCATCATGGCTTCTTCCACGTGCCTATATAACAAAAACCTCTCTAATTCTGACCCCAGAAGCTGCTCTCCTCGCCACGCCAGTGAGCTCTGAAGCTGGCATGCTAGTATTCCAACCCAACCACTAGGAGGAAGGTATCCTAAGTGTCCCACTGCCCTGCCAGGTACTTGCACATCAGCTGCAAACCCAGTACTAGTATAGCTGGGTCCAAGACACTTGCATAATTTTTCCCTTAGAAGCATTCAAACTTTGGAAAACACAACCAGCAGAGGAAGACCTTCAGGGGGCACTTCAGCAGGTGAATCTTCTGCTCAGTGCCAACACCTGGATTGCACCAAACAGACAAGCAGCAACACCACTCATCTAATGCAGAGCGCCATATTATCCAAAAAAGGGGTCAAGAACAGCCCAGTGAAGGTACAAGGAATATGAGCGATTTCATGAGCTTTGAAACGAGCCCAAAGCATGCCATCCAGCTACACCTATCATGCGACCTGCAGGCTACATGGAAAAACAGCCAGCTGGGCAAACACGTTGCACCTCCTGCCCCAAGCATTCCTCAGTCACTGACTTTATAGCTTATTTGAAAAATAGGAGCCTTCCCTAAAGGGAAGGCTTTCCTGGTAGGCTTGGACAGGGTATATCCTTGCTTGACAGTCCGGACCCAGAAATTGCTGACAAGATTCAAACTTACTGCTTGCTACTCCCCTGCCCCTCTCCCACCTCCTAAAAATAGCCGTTGTAAGATGCCCATCAAGGCACGGAGCCTCCTATCACTTTGCCCTAAGAAAGCTAAAGAACTCACCGAGGGGAGGGGCAGCTTTCTTCTGACACCTAATCCAGGCAATGCCGTCAGCGCCGCCAGATAAATAAGAGGAAGAAAGGCCAGGAAAGCAGGACCACTCTCAGAGACATCTCAGCTAATCCCTCCTGCCCGTCCGCTGCTCTACTTTTCCAACTCTCAATCATGGTGGGTCCACTGGAAAGCTAAAATAGTTAGCAGCAAGCCAGTGTATTTTACATGATTAAATCCAGCTTCTCGCTCAATTTAATTCTAAGTGGGGAAGATGTACCAAAAGATGACAGCCTAGGTTTGCTTGATTTTCCTCCTCAAGCCTAAAGGAATGGGGGAGGCTTTCCAGTCAGCCTCAAGTTCTGCTCCAGGCAGTGGTAGACGCGTGGCTCCTGCAGCTTCAGACAGAAGGGTTACAGTTTGCTGGTGCTATAAGCATTTTTTTTAATCTAATGCAAAAGTGGCAAAGGAAGATAGTAATATTTTTGATATAAGAAAGTATCATAGTTTAATACTTTATGAAACAATGTACTGTCAAAAGCTAATTAGAAACAAACTTTAAGGGCATGGTTTATTTTCTTTGTTAACATATAAAAAGCTGCTTGTTAAGTGATATTACTTCAAATGGTCATAATAAAGCAGGTCTACACTAAAACTGGAAGTGACCTGATGGTGCATTAACAACTTACATGGTAGTTAAAAGACTTTAGATTGTTATTGTTTCTAGCCACAACCTTGGCTTTCCCTGGGGTGCAGATATTAACAGAACCTTTAAAAATAGACCAGGTTACTAGTTTAGGTTGGCAAGGCCTAATTAGGCAAGACAGAAGCGAGAACACTCAGCTACCTCGTGCTATTTGCTTTCTCTCAGTGCATTTTCAGCAGTACTAGCTCTTTTTTTTTTTCTCTCTTTCTACCCAACTGCAGTCCTTCACTCCTGACCAAATTAACGGTAAGTGAAACAAAAATTAAACTTTACTAGGGGGCAGGAGGGGGAACATAATGGCTACTGAATGCTAAGTATTCACCAGTCTTAACAGCTCTTTTGCTATCTGCATTACTTCTGCACATCTGACGGGCCGTATTTTTGCTGTTTTGGAAGATACTCATGGATTGAGCTGGATGCTTTAGAAAACAAGCAGGTTCTCCCCCAGCCCCCCCTTCCTAAGCTATTTTTTGTGATTGATTTCCTTCCAACAGATCGAGTTCTCCAAGGAGCAACAGGATGGTAAGTTACAAAACAGCCAATGTGTTTTACATGTATGCGAGTTCAGAGATGAGCTACAGGCTTGAACGTTTAACCTTTACCAAAAGATGAGCTAGGACTTCGGCCAGCACAAGTCACCACACACTTGACTTCAGAAAAACTGTGCTGACTCACACTGAACAGGAACGTGGCCTCAGATTTACATGCGATTTATTTGTGTGCTTATGTGCAACCCAAGCTGAAAAGTTTAGGAGCTTGTTTGAGTGGAAATACTGTGGTGTTACCAGCTCTATCTGCTGAAGATTTTTCAGTTGTGCTGGCTGTTCAAAAGGATGCTGAAAAGTGGTCTTTATTTTTAAGCCATGAGTGAAATAGGAGGATGAAGTACAACTGGAAAGAGTTGAAAATTTAATTTAGCCATGACTTTATATGAACAGAAGTAGGGGATTTTGCCAATGGCCCATTTGTCACTTCTGCTGGGAGATACTATGGAAGGGAAAGCAGAGAGGCTGTTTTATTGTAAATATATTCATGGAGCATGGGAATGCTTCGCAAATAAGTGACTTGTGCAAACTGCTGCATATAATGTAACAGGCTCTATATTATGCTGCCATTCTCAGGGATCTTGCTGTATTTCCTGCTGGGCAGTTGTTGAGCACCAAGTTGCATTTTTTTTTTTTCCTTTAATCTATTAGACAGGTTGATAAAAAAAGACCTGACATGAGCAGTCCCCCCTGAAGCCCTGGAAATATAAGCTGAAGTGTTTTAAATACCTTAAAAGATGCATTTGGGTTATATTAAATAATGTAGTTTTTAAAGACAATGCCAAAAATTCCATATCAAATATAGCAGACCTCACTGTGAACAATGTATTTAGAATAGAAGATACAGGGATTTACTAGACATCTAGAGGAAGAGGAACAGCTTGAAGTAGCTCTTAAGAGAGCCCTAAACTTCCTGAACACCACACTTCTCTGGGTTACACCATCAAAATCAACAGGAAGAGGTACCATGCAGCAAGTGGGCATGGAAACCTTCTTCTGGCAGTCCAAACTGTCCTGGTCACAAAGGAAATAGACTCTTCCTTACTTTCTAATTCTGAAAATTTTACAGAAGGGTAGGGAGGGTTTAATAGAGAAATGTCATCAATTCAGAACTGCTGGCATGTACAACAAAGCAGATTATTTTTTCCAGCTTCCCTCCATATTTCAGATCTAATGCTGTAACACTGCTGATTAAAGCAAGCAGAGTAGCAATTAATAGACCACTTGAGAGAGGGAGGGTTTCCCTGGAATAGAGATGTCCCTCCCTCAGTAGCTATTTCCATCCACACCAGCTGCTGGGCATTGCCCCCCTTAAAGAGGGATTTTAGATTCTCTTATTCCAGGGGTATAAACTAGGACTAGCTATTAAAAAAAAAAAAAAAAAAAAAAAAAAAAAAAAAAAGATCCTGCAGTGAAGTTTTGCCTGAGACAAAAGTAACATTTTCTTCTGAGCTAAGGAGCTGTGCTCAGAGCCCAACGAACATAAACCTCCATGGGATTTACAAAGAAAGAGAAACTCTCCCACTGGCTTTGCTAATAACAGACTGGAACTGTTTTATATCTTGCTCTGGCAAAATGTCATGAACGCAGCAGATGAAAGATCTGATTGTATGGTATAAATCAGCACAGCTCCATCGACCTCATCTGCTAGAGCAGGGGCTGATACGAAGCTGGGATATTGTAAGGGGACGCTCTACACAGATCCAGAAGGCCTTGATTTCATCGTTTGCAATAAAATCTGTAAGGGGAGAGGGTTAGCAGTGAAGGGTTATAGGTCTCACACATCAAACAGTAAGAAGATTAGTTTCAGATGTATTAGATTACAGCCTAGCAGGTTGACATCCTGTATCAGCAGTTTTACTGGGTGCCAGCAACTCCTCCACTAACTCGGTGTATGGATGGCTAGAGCAGAACCTAAGTACCTCTGTGTCATACATCCCCGGCACAAGATGAATGAGGATATGACTTGATGTTGTTTATTGCTCCAAAATCTGCCCCAAGACACAACGGACATTCCACCTACACGCACTGCAGGACACGAAGCCCCTCCCTAGCTGCTGGGAGGGCATCAAAGGCAAGGGAAGGGCGTTCAGCTGCTTTACTCAGAGTTAAAACACAGCACTATTAGGCACTGCAGTGCAGGAAAAGATCAATACAACAGCACAGACCAAAATGCTCTGGACATATGAGGTTTGAAGATGGCCTTTTTGATAAGTCCATGACTTTTTTTTTTTCTTTTAAAGATTTCTTTACTCATTACAATAAACAGCTTAAAAAGCTTGAAGAATACAGTAAGATGATTAACATGGAGTTTTGTAGCAGAAAATGAAGACAGGCAATGTGTTGAAGGCAACTGCTTGCACTGATTTGTATAGGGAAAGTGTCAATACCCCAAAGTCCTTTGTCAGAAGCAAGGGGGAGATAATTGAACTTCGATAATTTGGCAGCACTGAAAGAAGCAAAGTCTTAAAGTTGTACGCACTGGGAATGTGCTAGAATAAGGCAACACAGAAGTGTTGCCACTGGAAAAAGCTGGACATTCACTCATCTGTGAGAACGGGGGACAGACAGGAGCAGGAATAAAGTAGAAGTGTCACTGTAAGACAGCTTTAATGAAAAGCAAGAGTAGCAGCATTTGAAATCTACCTTCAAGTTTCCTATTAGTGCTATGTGGTTGAGATGCTGGAATTGCAGGCAGGACCCATGGAAGCAGGCAGATGTTTTGCACTCCCATGTGCTTTGGCAGAAGAGTCCCAGTCGTTGGGCAGGACAAAATGGAGTGGATTATTCAATAACATTTTTACCTTCTGTTACCATGTCCTGTAAAGAAACGTGTCCTTGAATGGCAAAGTCCGTAGAAAGCTTATCTACCTCTGTGCTTGAAATAACTACAGGGTCAATCACAAAGTTACTGATGGTTATTAAAGCCAGGAAAGCTACAAAAGGTAGACATAAGAGTTTTTAAATAGTGAAACCAAAATGTCAGAGGGGAGGAGTTTTTCTTGGGACCATGGGTCAAAGATTTCCCTACTAACTCCCCAGGAGTCAGTGGAACGGTGCCAGGAGACAACAGGCTCACATCTTTGTCCATACAACTTGTCACTGCAGAGCTGTCTGGCTTGATTTAACCACTGCTCTTTCCTTGCAGACTTCAAGGAGGCCTTCCTCCTCTTTGACAGGACTGGTGATGCCAAGATCACCCTGAGCCAGGTTGGTGACATCGTCCGGGCACTGGGGCAGAACCCCACAAATGCTGAGATCAACAAGATCCTGGGGAACCCCAGCAAAGAGGGTGAGTGCCCTGCAGTCCCTTACAGGCCCTTTTTCAAACTGAGGAACTGTAATTAGGCAACATTGGTACTCACAGTAGGAGGGAGAGGATTTTTTGCTCTAACAGGGAAGTCAGGTGGAATCTCAAGCAGGAACACATGGAATTTCACCAGTTCCTTTTGAAGGGGATGGTGGTAGCATGGACTACAGTGCTCAGAAGGAAAGCCATCTCCTTAGGCTACAGGGAAGGCTCTTTTAAGATCACTTTGTTGTCAGCTTGGTGTACATGTAGCATCCACTCATAACTGCTCACAGTCCATCTGTGCCCCAGACCCCTGCTCCTCAGCTGGGGCTATTTCTAGCAGCAGTCCCTTGAATTAGCTACAACATGCCCCAAGACTGGCGGCCCATCTGTATGTTTCAGCTGAACGGGGTGGTCTGCTTAAAACTGGTACAAGCCTATATATATATATAAGGTATAGGCTGGATGCTTGTTAGTGGCCTCTTACTAGCTGCCACTATTTGATTTCCTCCCCCTTTTAGAAATATGAGTGGTAAATACTATGGTAACCTTTTAACAAGAGCTTAGGTATGGGACATCCCTGAGTTAACTCAAGCTAAATCACATCCAAACCCTCACATTTAGCAAAATAGGGTCTAAGGAACAACTCAGTCCTGAGTTCAGCGTTAGCACCAGTGGGAAGCACTAAGCAGAGGACTAACAGTGAGGTGAGACCATCAAAGTGCTTTAAGTGACTACAGCAATAACCGTCAGGGGTTTTTATGTAGTTGGGTAGCAAAATACTTTCAGTAACAACTCTACGTTCAAAAATCTCTTATGTTTCTATCTGTTACATTTCATTCCTGAATAAATGAAAAACTGCTCTTTGCAAAGATATAGGCAAGAAAAAAAAAAAAAGTGATCCTTTTGGCAGCATTGCTTTAATACAAACCACATGGGGAAGGCCTCACTGGAAACCACAGCTTCTGGCTCATGGAAAGAAAGGGGCTAGATGCACTAAGCTTGTGAGGCCTTCAGCCTCCATGCTGAATACGTGGAATATTCATATTTCTCTGGATGTTCTTATTCTTAATTAGCTTATTCTTTTGCTAATAGCCTCTGCTTCCACATCCAAGAGAACCCAAAGATATCAGTAACACAATGTTGGCAGCCCCAGGGGTTTGCTTAAGTCCCAACATCCCACTCTTGCCTTTCCCCACTGCTTGGGGTTCAAGATCCATTGTACTATATTCTGTAGCTCCCACCCATCAAAATCTTTTCAAAGATCAACTCATACAGCAAGTTTAGTTTCTGAAAAAAATGTGTAAGCTTATAAAACTGTGTGAAAAGAGGGCAGGAGCAAATATGTGAAAAATCATATGGATGTGAAAATTAAATCCCATGGCAAGAGGGAAGGCAGATTTTGCAGAGAAACTGCCAAATCCCAAGGCTGGAGTAAGCTGGAGAAAGAGACGTGCAAGTGAGGTGGGAGGCTTCCCTGCATGCAGTGGTGAATATCCCAAGTGAACACACATTGAAGTGTGTAGTAGCATAGCAACTGGTGCTGTCTTTCCAGAGATGAATGCCAAGAAAATTACTTTTGAAGAGTTCCTGCCCATGCTGCAAGCAGCTGCTAACAACAAGGACCAGGGTACCTATGAAGACTTCGTTGAAGGTCTGCGTGTTTTCGACAAGGAAGGCAATGGCACAGTCATGGGGGCTGAACTCCGTCACGTACTGGCTACGCTGGGTAAGGGATTATCACCTCTGAACATTAAATTGCTGCTGTTTGAAGGCATGAGAGAAAGTAAAGATGTTCTAACTAGCTTGGAGAGACAGGAAGCTACAAGGCCAGACAAGACTGGGTTTCTGACCTGGGAATCCAAAGGGAAAGGTGATATAAAACACTATAGAAAGCTTAAAAGAAAGGCTTTATTACTTCTAAACTCAGACCAGGTACTAGGAGTCCCTCTTGAGTGATAGAGAGAATAGGCTGTAAACTTCAGTGAAGTAAAGCACACAGACAAAGAGGATTTGCTGTGTGGTTTCTTCACTGTAGAAATAACTACAATTGCTGTGTCTACGTGCATGTACAGAACTTCTGAAGAAAGTTAAAATGAATAAATCTCACTTCAGCTGTAGGCCTTTGTTATTAACCCAGAAAACAAAGGAAGCATTTGGAAGAGCTGTAGGATCCAGCATCATGTGTCTGTGTAAGAATTAACCAGGCTGTATCTGTTCTCCAGGCGAGAAGATGACAGAAGAAGAAGTAGATGAACTGATGAAAGGTCAGGAAGACTCCAATGGCTGCATCAACTATGAGGGTAGGTGTGGGGGTTCACCACCCTCTTGTCCTACATTTCAGCGCTGAGTTTCATTGCACTTGGCTTTTAGCTTCTCCAGCAAATCAGTTCGACAGAGCTACAGCTGAGTAATGTTGAAAGGTTTACACATGAAAACAAGCATTGCAACACTTAGCCTGCAGTCACACTGCTGAAAAGGGTGGCTTTGGTCACAGCAGAGAAGGCTACTGCTGTCAGCCCTGGGTCTCTAGACTCTGACTTTCTGTAGAAGAGCAGTAGTGGGGGGAAGTAAACTAACCCACAGCAAATGGCTTAGGCAAAGCACTCAAATTATCATTCTCTTTCTGCCTGGGTGTGATGAGACAAATATGGTTTGTACAATATTAAGTTCTTCAAGCTTTCTATCACATTACCAAATCAAATCTGATCAGAAGTGTCTTTTCAACACCACCAGCTCCTGAACAGCTTTTGCTCTAAGAGTATTTACCAAATTAGCATTTACTGCTCCTTCTAACCATCACATCTGTATTTTTTCCACAGCATTTGTAAAGCACATCTTGTCTGTCTAAGTGGACAACCCCAGATATCAGATGGTAGGTTATTCTCATTTGCAATCTTAACCTTGTCTCTTTGCTATGCTTAAAGGCTCCTACAAGTCCATGGTTATGAAACACGGGTTATGAAATCAACATGACGCTATCTCCCCAATGATACAATAAAATTGAACTGTTTTCAAAAAGCAAAGAAAACAGGGGAGCAGATTCCTGGGCCTTAATCCCAGCTCCACAACTGGCTGGAAACTGAGGCAGTGTATAGTGCATTTTTTTCCAATATCTGTACCATGAAAAAACATTCAGTTTACCCATGATCACAAACACAAGCTTAAATATCATCTTAGATTTCTGTTGTCATACAAAATTAGAGTTTACACTATGCAAATTGACAGCTTAAGACATTTATCCTATAATCACAGAACTTTTGTTTAAAGAAAAAACAAGTCTAAGCAACACCTTATATAGATTACTGTAGAGAGTAGCCTTAATACTTCTGTGAACTACTCTTCAGCAGTTCTTCAAATAAAATGAAGTAATCACCTGAAAAAAGTATTTTAAGTCATGGTCAGTAGCCAAAAGAAGGCTTCAGAAGTATCTGAACATTTAGCAGTATTTCTACAGAGGGAGAAAGCTGATAACCTTGACGTGATTTCTCTTCTGTCAACAGAAAAGGCCAGCAGCTCTCTTTAAAATGCAAAAACAAATACTGTGGGCCTATGGGCTCCTTTGGACTGTTATTCTGTCCTGGGAAAGACAGTCTCAACTTCCACATGAAACAGACACCTCAATATAGAAATCAAAGGCTCAGTTTGCCATTTTGCAAGTGTTTTTTCAGCCAAAGGTGACTTCAAGTTCAACTCTCTCATTCCTTCCTAGAACAAGTCAAATTCGGAAAGACCAGATGGCACCCAAGATCTGCCCAAGTGAAATTCGTGCTCTGGCAGGCACCATCAACATGGAAACTGCAGAGGACTGGACGATGTGCCTCTAAGCCCACTAATTTCTACAAGTGCATCCGTAGATATTGCCTCTGAGTCACTACACTTACAAAAACTGAACTTTCATCCAGTCAAACTAGATGGAAAAACTGCCACTATCCAGCATTCATCCATCCCAAGTATCTCTTTCCATGTTGTTTCCCATGAAACAATGTAATCCATCAGAAAAATAAAGCATCAATAAAACCCTGTGGTCACCTTGAGGCTATAAAGTCTTTTTTTCCCTTCTCTAAAGATGTTCAAACCTACTCAAAGCAGAACTCAGCACTTAATTTATTTCTGTATGTTGTATTCCACAAAATAAAGTTTTATGAAAAAAAAAAAAAAACATATTTAAGCTTCTTCCAGAGGTCACTCTACTTAGTTTGGATGAAAAGGGTTTTCTTGGGGGACTGGGAGAAAGAACAATTAGGGAGCCACCAGCTACATCAGCACTTGAATGCTTTGGGGAGAAGGACACCTGCTAGCTGGCATCAGAACAGCTCCTTGGATGGCATCTGCCCTGAGATCCTCCCAGGCAAGACCAACCATGGTGACTCTAATTTGGGGAGCCATGCAGAGCCACCCTTCCTGGCAGAATCTCCTTAATACTGCAACAGCGGGTCCACAGCACAAATAGGAAGGGATCCTAGCTACCCGCGGTATTTGTAATCTTATGAACAAGTGGATCAGCAGCCGCCCATAAAGGCTCTGTACTGGGGGAACCGACTCCATGGCTGTAACCTCCTGGGCCATGGGGAGCCCAATAACCACAGGAGTAACCAGCTCTCAGGGCTGTATTTTTACCCACACCTCCCCACTCTAAGCGTAGCTCCTTTCTGCTTTCCTTGAGTGTTCCCCAAGCTGCCTTACCCTCCTTTCTGAGGGTCAGCTTGTTCTATAAAAATCCAGCTCAGCCTTATTAAGTTACCAAAGAACCATAACTCAAGTGCCAACAGGTGCTGCAAGGGCAGCTGGCACGAGAATAAGCCACAGCACAACCGGTGAAGCAGCAGCTGCCTCTTTTCCAAGGCTTCCCAAAAAAAAAAGTCCCCCACTTAAACCCTCAGCATGCTAGCAGATGTGGCTAAGAGAGTCCCAGAGATAAGCCCTGCCCAGAGACCTCTGCCAGCAGGTAGTTTACAGGTGGTTGCTTCATGCACAGTGGGAAAAACTCTTGATAGAAAGGAGAAAAAAAGAAAAAAAGAGGTGGTTGCTTAGCCCGTCCTAAAAAGGTAATGAAAAAAGTTTGAAGTGCATTAACCAAACTATTTATAGGGCCTCAGCTTGAAGGATATTTCTCAGGGGACTGCTAGACACCCTTCTGTTTCTGAATATATTGCATTCACACATGTTCTGTGTGCTTCCTCCTTCCAAGAAAACCATGGATCTCAGTTGCTGGGGAAGCAAACAAAAACCAAAACAACATTTCACCATTTACACTATCAGTCTCCTTCTGATGCTTCCCTGCTACACTACCCCGACATGCTGTCACATAGCCAGCCCAGTCCAGGGCTGGACACGGCCTGAAGGACCAGAATTCCCATCATTTGTTCCTCTCTGAACTGCAAGTTCATTTAACTTTTCAGATGTTTGGGGCCTAACCCCAGACTAGTAGCAGAATGGGACGACTTCTCATTTGTGGAGGAATAGGCCAGATTAAGCCACCCATTAAAAAAACATTTTATATTTTTAAAAACAATCCCATGTTATGAAACATAATCAGCTTGACAGTATTTCTCTGAATTCTAAGTGCAAGCAATCAAGACAACATCACCTACATTACACCACTACAATAAGATTAGAGTAGAAATAACTTTCAGATAAAACAGATAAAAATAAAGAGAACACTCCTTTCCCATTAAGCAGTCTGAGTGTTAAGGTATTTCACTGAGCTACAGAGGAAATGGATTTTTATGATAGAGTTTTGGTAGTTAAAAGTTCCCCACCCCAAATGTAAACAATTATTTGTAAAAAATGTTCATATTCTGATAAGATGACATTTGGTGATGATCTTCAGTGAGCCATTTATAAAAAAAAAAAAAAAACTAAACACTCCTTAAATAGCAGCCTCTTCCAGCTAATGACAGCTTCAACCAGCTACTCTCATTCAACCATAATGACAACAACCAGAAAATTGTTACTACATCTTCAAATGAAAACAAGATGTTTTGACAATTTAAGGGGAAAAAAAAGTTTTGAGAGAAAGACCAAACCCAGACCACTCAGTTTTAATTCCAATGCTAAAACCCAACCCAACAGGTACAATCTGAAAGCACAACTTGGAAATGCATAAAAAGCTCCAGTGGTTTTGTTTTGTTTTTAATGTGCTGCTGAACCTTCTGCTTTGCCTCAAAACCATTTATAAAGTTAAACTTGTTTATTCAACCTACTGCCCACATGCTAGTAACCCCTGCATTGCTCACAGCTCTGATCCTGGGGGATGTTCCTGAAAAAAAGCCTCCTCTCCTTTTTTTTTTTTGCTCCCTGAGGAAAGATGTGCCCAGCACAAGCAGCACCATGCTACATTCCCCTATAGCACATGCTTGCACACTGCCAAGCTCCTCAGCTCCTTCTCACCCCACAGAGAGAGACCGGAGACCCCAGCAGCTGGGGAAGGCTGCCCTACATCTGTGCAGGCTCCGAATTGGAAGAGTAATTCTCAGTCTTGGTCATCTGACACCTCTTGCTATCATTGCATTTGCTTTGTATTTTAAATAGAACATTGTTCATGAACATACTTTCCATTACTCAAAGCAATCGAGTTTAACTCCTCAGGAGCAGGGCTAGATCCCAAGGGAAAGGTCAAGCTGCAAAACACTGGTCCTTGGTACACAGCACTACGCAGGGTGACCAAAACCGCAGAGGTGGCACCATACAAAGCCAAGGCAGAAAGGGCAGAACAACTGAGAAAAGGTAGCTCCAACACACACCACCATGGAAACCCAATGAGGAAGCTCAACAAAGGCATCCTCCTTCTGGCAGAAAAATTTGGCTGTCCACTTCACTGAGCCCACCCAGCTTTCACACCCACCCTCTCTACATTAGTACTGAGGTGTTAAGAAGCCACAGTATGTACAAGGCTCCTGACTGAACAAAGTCCACTAACACAACCAACCCAGTGATGTAAACCTGCTCCCCCATAGCAATATTTTCCTTTTTCCACACAGTTCCCCTTTTACAGTATTTCATACCATTATTACAAGATCATTCCACTTCAGCAGGAATGTCAGTTTTTAAACTGAGCAGATTCAGTCTTTTTCCAAGTAGTATCTTGCTGTCCATGTAGCCCTGATGTAGCTTAAACCTGCATCCTTCTTATAGCAGGGAGGCTGACTTTTATAGGGGTACAAGGAAAGGCTTAAGTGTGTCATGAAAAAAGAACGGTTCCTTAGTAACCTATTATTTCTCATTTATTTTCTCATGAAGATTGCCACGCTTCCTCATCTACTCAGGTACTTACATTTATTTCAGAATGAAGACTGAAACATCGCTGAAGATCCAGGATTTCACTCTCACGTCTACCTTCTAGATTAATTGGCACAGTATATATCAGACCACAGTTTATTAGAGCATTAAACTGAACTTTCCATTACCAAAATCTATGGTTTAGGAGGATGGTATAGATTAGTCCATAAACATTTCATTTCTTCGCCAATGTAGTGATGATAGGCAGCAGCACTCCTAAATCAAACTGTTTGTTGTAAAAGAAAGGCTATTGCCAACCCTCTGGAAGGGATTTGCACTAAGAAATGTACAAGGGAGATTGATAAAAAGCAATAAAAACACGTGCATGTATTTCCTTAGCAGCGTGAGAAGTATTACAAAATGGATAGTTCATGCTGATTAAAAGAAACAGCCATCATAATTGGTATTCATAATTATACTCTAAAGTATACACAAAAATGCGAAGTGGTTTAGAGATTCACTTCCCAAAGCAAGCAAACAAGGTTTCCAGATTGTTTTCCAGACTTCCTGGTGCTCCATAATAATACAGTGTCTCTTTTCTTTGAGGAGAAGCTCCTCTTCCAAGGCTCTCAGTCCCCATTGTTTTGTTTGTTTGTTTGTTTGTTTTTTCTCCTCCCCAGGGCTTGGGCAGACATAAGCCCTGTTGAATCTCAAAAACCCTAGCAGAGGTAACAGAAAATTACCTCTTTCCAGGTAAAAGGAATGTATTGCTGCCTACACTCCAGTAACAGAGGACATATGCATCCTAATCTGCACATCACTCCATGAACAGCATGTATGTTAACACACACCATACAGCTGGCACCCCACGGGAGACCAAGGATGTGCATTTTAGGCTTTGTCCTTTAGCTGTAACACTTCTTAGGTCTACCAAACGAGTCAAAAAGCTAACATAAGTTTTATCTTGTCTTCCCAAGTATCAGCCCTCCAGATTGCTTGCTCAAGAAAGAGTTTTCTTTGGGTCTTTGTGAAACAAAATAGGATTCATTTTTTACTCTATGCTATACCAAACACTACCATTTTTCAAGCTGTTTTCCACACAAATGACAGCACTTATTTACCACCTCATTAATTTAAAAAGTGGTTTCAGTTCAAAGTTTATCATCTGTAATGTTCCTGCATATCTGAAAAGTTAAATTCGGTTTTAATCAACAACAAATAAAACATTTCTGCCTTTGTTTAACTTACAAGGCTTCTTCTGCTCTATTCCTTCATAATTCAGGACCATCACTGATCTTCTGAGAGAGGGCTGATGTTCTTATTGTATCTTTTGCATCTCCCTGATAAAATAAAAACCAGTAGTTGGTTGAACCATATAGGTCACATCATATATAGCGAGAATAATTAAAAAAGAGGAGGAGTTACCTACCTTTTGACAAGTTTACTAAGATTCTGTAGCAAGCCAAACAAATAATGGAGGTCAATACTTACACAAGCTCAGATTGCAACCCTATGATCATAAAATAGCCCTACTAACCACTACAGGGCAATGCAACCATCCCATTATACCTTTCTACAATCTCTAAACCCAACACCTACACCTGTGTGAGACTGGTGCTCAGCTGATTCAGGTTTTTGAAAGACATGAAACATCTGTTAAAGAAATCCTTTGTTCCCCAGGGCATGTTGAAGTGACTACATTAATTTGCCCAGGTCTGTAGGAGCTCCCATCACCCCAGTTCTGCACTACTCCATTACGTACAGACTGACTCTCTCCCAGCCCCTTGCTACACTGGGGATAAGAAAACCTACTTTTCTCTTTGCCTGCACTAATAGGTACAGCCTCAGCTGATCAATGGCTCCTAGCCTCTGTGTCTAACACAACTAGCACAAAGCAGGGGAATGAATTCATAGCACGAGCTGAAACTGAGACCTCTCAAGCTCATTTCACACCATTAACACTGAACTGGTGAGAACATATTTGGTTAATACTTGAGTTAGGCTGGATCTCAGCTGAAGACCCTGAAGGAAATGGAGGAAACAGTGAATATCTCGCTAGCACTACAGCATCCAAACCCTCAGAGATGGTTAATTGAAGAAAAAAAAAAAATGTTGCAATGTATTCTGCAAATAAAATATATATGCTAAAAGAGCAGAAAAGCTACATAATTTAGAATCAGGAGACCTTAGCATCATACTTACTTGGCACTTATAAAGAAACAGTTAATGGGACTGATCTCAGCATTAACTTTATCATTTGAGCACTATTAAAGCAGTTGAATGGAACGGCTTTCCTTCAAATACCAAACATATAATGAATGTGAAGTCTGAGGCTGCAAGCATTGATATTGCTTGAGGAGAGACACTTTAAAATGCTATTGGAAATGCTTGTTGCCAGCACATAGGATGCCACTCATCTTGATTCTGATATAATAGAAAGCAAAGAAGTATGTTTTCATCCTTATATAAATACACCATTGATTACGTACACGGGCAGTAAACCAGTTCTGGGGGATGAGGCCATATGTGCACAGCCCTGTTTCAGACAACAATACTTTCAACCTCCCGCAATATAAATTTCACATATTAACATCCATTGCATTCAGTCATAAATGCCATTGTGTGCCTTTTATATTCAGAAGCTGCAGCTCTGATCTGTGTCACTTGAAAAATAAGCAAATTTTAAATGGTCTGTGACTGATGTACATAGGCCGACAGATCTGAGTAAGAGACAAACTTTGCCGAATTTTTGAATTCTTCACAGCCATCTTTGAAATCTTTTATCCCGTGCCATGTGCTAAAGGGAACATAGACTGATGAACATCTCAGTAGTTGAAGTTTCCTTCTATGGTGACAGACATAATAAATTCTCCCTACAGTTGAAACCCCTCCAACTTCTTCACTGGGAGTGCTGCTGTTCTTGAGCTCTGATGGAAATGATTTTGAAGGAAGTGTACTGAGTAACTCGCATAATCCTGCTCCAAATCAGTACCGGCACATGTTGAAAACTGCTGACAGCTGCCCAACAACTAGAAGAAGACGTGCTGGCACATGTATGCATAAGAAGCCTTCACAGACTCAAGACCAGCACCCTAGATTGGCAACTCCTTTTTAAACATGATAGTTTGAAGTTTCTCGTAAAAAGACATGAGGAAAAAAATCTTGTCCCTTGGTAAGACATCATCTCCATCATCTTCAGGCCAAGCCATGTTCTCTGCTCATGAGACACACACTTGATTCCCACATCCCTCTCCATGCTGATACCCAGCTGACTGACTTCCCAGAAAAGTCTTGGAGGGCTGTGGTGTCTCCCAGTGAGAAGGAGCCGGATCTCCTGGTAGCAGTGTGTCTATATGCGACGCGTGGTCAGAGAGTGAGAGCCTGATCGTGGTGCTCTGTCAGGACAGAGGAAGGCTACCAGCGCCCCAAAGGAGGACAACCACTCATCGGCCACAGCCTGTCTCTCTGTCACATCATCTCGCACATGCATATTAACACCGTGTAACTCCAAGCAAAGGCTCACTAAGGACAGTCACATATCAGAGGAGAAGTAAGTTGAGAGCCTGCATCTTGTACAAGCTTGCCCTGCACTATAATGCCAACATATAAAAGTTGGACAAAGATCATGCAGGTCCCCTGATGGCCAGACGTGCTAAATTGGCACCTGGGCTCTTCTTGAAAGAAGACAGCACATAAGCTTTAAATAACCTACTCAGAAACCAAAGCTCTAGGGTATTCATATCAGACATGAATAGTTGGGCACTCTCTTTGCAAGAGACTGAAAGTCTAAAAAGGGAATAAAGAGCTTTGTGAGAGGGCTCAGTGCTGTCCCTTACTGTGTTTTCAAAGCTTCTGTTTTTTCCTGCAGCTTGACTTTACAAACAGCAGCACCACCACATGTAGCAAGACAGAGGAATACACAGAGCCATAGGTCTTCTAAAAGGAGTCTCTGTTACCCAAATATGCAGACAGCCAAGGCCCTCTGGCAGAAGTCACCTTCAGGGCTTGTACCCACTGTTTACCTGTTGTCTGAGAGCCTCTGCTCTCAATGACTGATACGCTGTGAAAAACGTGCCTGCAGGTGGGTCCTCCACTTCTAACTGGATATCAAAAATGATTGAAAAACCACATACGTGCCAATTGCACAGGAAAAGCTCTAAGAAAAACTAGGACATTTGCATTCAAGGCCTGCAATTACTTGTAGTTTCCCACATAAAATCATCTGTTGCCAAAACTAAATCCAACACACCTATTCCTGGAGGAGAACATGCTTGCACAGCAGATGTCATAGGACTAATGATGTCCTAGTCCAGGAACACAAGTGGAAGCTTGTAGATGGCTTATTTGACAGGAAAAAATGCATGTAATGGGATTTGTTTGCTCAATTCCTTTATAATTATTTACCTGCAGTGGAAATAAAAGGCAGCAAATAATTACTCTTAAAAAAAAAAAAAAAGAAAGAGAAATCCTGACAAAGAATTGTTCAGACCTGGATAGACTTGCACAGTCTTTGTATCTGGAGAAGATATACTCCTCAGATGAAAAATAGGAACTTCAACCAAAACCAGAACAAATTTCATTTAACCTGTCTTACCCACAGATCTCTACTTGAACAGTTTTTCTCCAGGTAACCTACAACTTCCTTGTTTATAAGTTTTGCATTTTTGCTAGGCCCCATGCACTTTTTCAGCATTATAATGCTTTAAATTACATTCCTTTTAGTAAACACATTTGACATTGTTCCCAAAAAAGGAGGCACTGAAGAGACATAGTATGGGTCCTTTCCAGCTTTAGCAATGACCTATGAATGCTGAAAATCATAAAAAAAAAAAAAAAAAAAACAATGACCCAAAGGAGGGGTTCAGCCAAACCAAACTGCAACAAAGCCCAAATGTCACAGCGTCCTCAGATCAGGGCAGTAATGCACTGTGTTAGAGCCCACTGAATCAGTGCCTTTATGGCACGCTGGCAGCACTCCTGGTATGAGAAAGGTGGTGATACTAATGCTGGGTATGACTGGGGACTGTAGTGCTTACTGGTATAACACAGATTGCTCTAGCAGTTTGGAGTCTTAAAGGAAAAAGTCTGGCACTAGCCACACAATATAAGAGCAGGAGAGCTACTAGTTCAAGAGAATTTACAACTATGAATATATGGCAATCTGTATCTCTCCCCTGAGCTGTCTGTACCACAGGTCAGGATGGACAGACAGGCCATTTACTGGTACGGCAGATGACCATAACAAAGGGAAAGATTCGCCATGAAGAGAGGGGAAATCAAAATCAGGGACTCACCCTGTGACCATGTCCACATGAGGAATGAAGATGCAGAGACCAGAAGGAAGGTGTACCCCACTGTCACTTAACACAATGCTGTGTCTCTACAAACGTGCAGAAGGCTGCAATAATGAAAGCACTATCCCAAACTGGAAGCAGCATCTAGAAGAAGGCCAGCGATGTGTCTGCACTTTCTGCTCTGCTGTGGTAACTATGTCTGTCCTGTTTCCTGCAAGCAGAAAATAAGTAAATAAAGAAAATCATTGTTATTAATGTCCATTTTTTCATAACCACCTTTATCCCCCACAAAATTTGAAAAATACCAGTCTGCTTGCCATTGTCTGAGGCATTTCCTGACCTCAGGAACAGACATAGGAAGAAGCATAGGCAAAGCTTGTTTTTCTGTGGCTTAGGGCAGCATATACCATTTCATAGCTCTTTTATAATTTTATCCTGTGTGTGCAGTGGGATTTGTCCTGCCAGATCTCCTCACTGCAACAAAGCCACCAACCCTGTGAGCCTTGTGACCAGGGCGCCCCAAGAATGTGAACCTCCTTCTCAGCCTCAACAGACCCAGGACCAAGGTGCTAGGCTCACCCTGGAGCCAGTCCATGGGGCGTACTCCATGCATGATGGGACCTCACAGGCAGGCTCAAATCTTACCTCTGGGCACCCAGATTCAGCAAGTCCCACCAGTTTGTTTTATTAATTTCTTGAAACCCCTCTGCATTAACACTTTCCCCTGCACGCTTCTCTCCTGCCTAATCCGATGTAATACAGGATCAGGCTTCTGAATGAAAAAAAATTGTGTGTATTTTCAGGCTGCAGTTAGTTTTTTGGTAGGGGTGCTTCTGGTAGCACAAACTGCGTTGCCAGAATATCAGACCAAAACCAGCAGAAGCAACACTCCCTTCAGGAGGCCCATCAGTAGCAATAGCAATGCCTCTGGCGCCATCTTGTGGCTTAAGCACAACATTGCTGACCAAAAATGAATTTTTGTTAAAAAGAATCATAGGTTTAGACTATGGCCTGATGTACAAAAACATCCAGATCATGGGAATTCTCTCAGAAGATTGTTCTATTCACCTCCTTGTAAATTACTAGCTTTAAGATGACGACTTTGAAAGCTATCTTTTGTGTTGCTCTGCGTTTGAGTTTTGAGCCATTACAATCTTGTTTTTGTTTTGTTTCTCAACAAATATGAGGGTTTGAAACCTACTTTTTGCTTACAAATTTGTGCCACCTCATGACTCCAGGAGATAATGCCTGAAGTTTCTCCTCCACCATGTGGGGAGCGAGGAAAGCATATAAAATCTCACTGCCTGGGGCTATATATTGTTTTAACCCAATCCTCATCACAACAACTGTTAATTGGTAATATTTATTTTCTAGGCAGTTTGTATTTCAGGACTTCTTTGTCAAAGGAAGCAAGTAGGAGCTCCTTTCTGAGTGGAAAGATGCTCATTGATAGCTCAAAAACTTTCCTAGATGGTTGACACAGGAGAGAGGCAATGCCACCAGCAACACCCTGGGAGAAAGGGCTTAACAGGGATGTGGTCGTGAGGTAAAAATAAGAGTGCCAAAATTTTTAGCACATTTGTTCTATAAATTAAAACCCACCTGGGGCCTGTGGAGCTGTCTGGCCGCCAAGAAGGACCGTGAAGGGTGCTGCCAGGTCTGGCTGTGGCTCCTCTTGGGCACAGCCCTGAGGGACAGCCCCATCCCTGAGGGAACATTACCTCCGAGGAGGCAGGACAGAGCCGAGTCAAAGACCTCCCAGAGGTTGGGAAGGATTCATGCCCAGTGAAATCACTCAAATAACCCCCTAAATAACTCCCTGAGTACACAGTCCCCTTCACCCCAGTGCTCACTCCCCTCCTCACCCTGCTGTGGTGTGCCTGAGCCACGATTGTTTCTGCTTCCTCACTTTCTTCAACAACATGATTTCCAACCTGCCCTTAAAAAACACAGATATTTCATCATAATCGTATTGTAAACACGGATGGATTAGAAGGAATTTATAAATCAAGGTAGGCAGAAGCATGCTTTATCACACGGGCATGTACTTCACGACAGACTTCAGGGAGCAGAAATCCCTCCCTTTACAACACAGGGCGAGGAGGGGAGCAACGCCTCCCTGACTGAAAGCTACCACTGACCAAACCGAGGGATTATATATTATACATGTAAATATAAAATCACCCCCCGGGGAGGCGCCCTAGTAGCGGGGATCGGCGGCCGGGGCCTGGCGCTGTCCTACTGCCACACCCCGGCGCAAAATGGCGGCGCGGCTGCTCCGCCTGCGTGGGCTCTTGCGGGCCGCCGGCCCCCGGCCCTTCTCTGCCCAGGCCAGGTAGGGGGGCGCCGGGCCGCGGTGTGGGCACGGTGCCGGGACCCCTGGGGGGGCTTTGAGGTGTGGGGAGGCGGCGTGGACGGGTGTGTGTGGGGAGGGTATCCGGGCGGCTGTGTCTGGGGCTGGAACGGGGAAGAAGGAGCTCATCAAGGGAGGCGCTGAGGGGAGGTGGGTGTCCGTTCGTTGGGCGTTATGTGGGGGGGGGCAGGTGTCTAGGCAAATATACAATGTGCGTGTTTAGTCGCAAATGTGTTGTGTATGTTCTCCTATCTATGTGGGGGTGGGTGTGTAAGTGTTCGTGGGGTTACTCACAGTATGTGCCCATGTATGTGCATGTATATGTTCATACATGTGAATGCTGTATATGCCTGTATGTATCCGGAGGGGTTATGGGCACGTGCTCCTGTTGCAGGAAGCTTTTAGGCACAAATACAGATCTCTAGCTATATAAGTGTGTATCCACGTCTGTGTATACACCTATCTATATATGTATGTCTGTGCCCTACTCATAGAGGGGCAGCCAGGATCCAGGCGAGCCCCTCGAGCATCCTGGGCCCAGCAGCTTTGGGAGTGCCCTTGCAGGGACGAGGCTGACCTTTGCTCCACTTCTGGTCACGCTCAGGGACACAGAGTCCCGGTGGTGACAGCAGGTGACAGGGAGGACGTGTCCTTGCCCTTGTGAGACAGGCTGTCCTGCTGCAGGAGAGGTTTTAGGGGGAGCAGCAGGGCCCAGGTGGCCTTGAGTGGCCTCTGAATTTTGAGCCGGGCCGCCGTGGGGTGGTGGAAGGTGGTGGAAGAGCCTTTGTCTGCGTGCCAAGCGGGCCGTGCGCCCCGAGTCAACAAACGAGTGGTCTTAATGTAGCTCGGTGTTGTCATAAGTAGCTTTAAAAATAAGCTGCAGCTTTTGGGAAAGTCGTTGTATACCTAGCGTGGGAAGCCTGTGTCTGAAAGTGCAAAATTAGCAAGCAAGTTTAATACTGCATAGTTTGGGAAAGGATGGGAAAATGTCTTTTCCATTATAATATAGCTCAGCTCTGTGGGTATAAT
Organism: Oxyura jamaicensis; assembly: GCF_011077185.1. Classification (NCBI taxonomy): domain Eukaryota; kingdom Metazoa; phylum Chordata; class Aves; order Anseriformes; family Anatidae; genus Oxyura; species Oxyura jamaicensis. Next base: position 6,848,801 of record NC_048899.1, on the reverse strand, counting down.
TTCTGATGTTTTGTAGCAATAAAATAAAAGCAAGTCAATGAACCCAACACACAAAGGTGAGAAATCTCACTTCAGCCATAAAGTGGTATGTCATCCTTTACACTGTAAGCTCCTGGAAAAGTTTTAAACCTTACTTACTGATTTTATTTATGCTTTCCTCATGTGGTTTCCACTACTGAAATCTATCGCTGTTTCAGTTTTGTTTCAGTTTTCCTTTTTTTTTTTTTTTTTTTTTTTTTTAAAAAAAAAAAAAAAAGCTTATTTTTGCAGACATTTATGTCAAGAGTTCTGGGATGATTAACCTTCCTGTGCAAACTTTTAATGTACACAAAAATAATAAAAGCTAGGAGATGTTAGTATTATTTTCAAGGTTAAAACTTTGCAGAAGTTTATGATAATGCAGGGTCTAATACAGTGGTAAGAGTGTGCAAATCCATGTTGTACTTTTATTTTGGAGAGTTTAAACTTTTGCCGTTACGGATTTCAAGTTTTGGGGCTTTGGGGGCTGTGTATGGCATGAAGGATCTCAACCCACAAAAAAAAACTTTGCTTGTTCAAAGAAACTATTATTTGAAGTTGAACTGAATTGCTTTTGGGGGTTGTGTCATGGGGGGATGAGGAGGTGGTGTTTTCCAGCATCTCAGATGAGAAAATTTATCCCCTTACTTATGTATGTGTTATTATTGTTTTTAACTTGTTTGAAATAGTGAGGACAAAATGTTGTTGCTTACTGTCTCTCAAAGCCCAAGAAAGTATTTATTGTGAGTATCCTTTGGATGTAATAGCGGGCTAGACTTGTGATGTGAACTGAGTTTAGCAGGCAGATGTTTCCTTTCTTGTAAAAGGGTTACGTAAATAGGGGTGCCTGTGTTCCAACAGATGTTCACGTTTCTTTTTTAGCCCTGCGCACACTGAACAGCATGGCATAAAGCGCCAAGAACCCTCTTCGGCTAAAAGTTTAACTGATATAGGAACTCGGAGGATCTTCACGTCTGATCATGATATCTTCAGAGAGAGTGCCAGGAAATTCTTTCAGGAAGAAGTGCTGCCTTTTCATGCAGAGTAAGATACCTTTCAAACATTCTGGTTTGCCAAATAATTTGCTTTTATTCCAAATATGCTTTTTTGGATATTACTTAATATGACAAGATAAACAGGATATTTGTTTTCTTTTACCTTCTATTTTCAAATTGACTTGATTAAAACAAACCTGCCTATAAAACTCACGTGTGAATGAGTTGCACACAATCAAAATCCACTCAATACTGAGCTGGCATCATCATTTTAGGCATTTAAGCAGGACAAATGCAGTTTGTAGAGTTTCAGCCAAAGTATCCCTATTAACTCTGACACTGGTGTCTTGATGTTAAAGTTAAGGAGACAGTTACCATGTTGTCATCCAAAAAGCATTAACATTGTGTTTAGATTAGTGCAATGGATATTGCAGATACAGTCCATGCAGGATGGTAAGCTAGAGTATGCATTACCCAGAAAATTGCACAAAATATTGTGTTTTAAATTTGCATGTTTTTTGCTTCTGTGGAAGTGTGCGTGCTCTCTTCTACTCAGTAGAGGCATCATTCTTCCAATCAAGTGGAGCTGGAGTTTTTTTTTCCCCCCTTATTTTAATTGTATAATATTATAGTTGAAGGAGGTGAGGTGGGAAGGAACTGAGAACTTTTTATTTGACGAGAATGAACGGAGAACGCGTTTTTTTCAAGCATTAAGCTGCAGTACTGTGTTGAGCAATTTCACTGTAGTTGAAAAACATGCCTGTAGAAGCAGTGGGGGGGGATAACAAAGGGCTTATTCTTCAATCTTGCTGCAGGATAAATTTCCTGATGCAGTTCAGAGTGTATCTACAATCAGGATGGCACAACTGAGTGGGTGAGGTGTTGTGGCTCTGGGGCAGAAATGAACAGCAGGAGGCAAAGGAGACTGGTTATATTAGGATTGTTGCCAGGTTTTTTGTTTTTTACATTCTAACCAGGACCTCAAAGTCATGGAAAAGTGGATTTTCCACTACATAATCATATTCTGTGCACAAAAACAGGTATTTTCCTTCATTTTTTGTTAGAATGACTTGTGTTTACAAAGCTGCACCAGATACTGGATCTGCTTGAGGTTAATTATGAGCTATTTACTAGCTTGCTGACACAACTATTTCCTGGGTAGATTGGAACAAGTCAAACTTGTGTTCTTGCATCACTTCAGCGACCTCTGAACCATTTTGTTTTCACACCTTTGAAGTAAACAAGTAGGCTTCAGGTGCAGAATATCAATTGGCTGAGCCAACATGAAGAGACTGGCATGGCATCAATGAATGTGGATGGTTGTGAGGAGGAAAAGCTTTAGTGATGGGTGATGTAGAGACAGGAATAGCCTTGAAAATGAGGGGACAAAAAAAGCAAATATGGTAATTAGAGGGATTTCCAGTGCAGGAGCAGAAGCTCTGGGAATAAGCTTAAGTGTATAGGATAAGATACATTATTAACTGTGGATGAAGTGCTGTGGTATAGCTCTAACAGACACTAGTGTGTCAGAGGAGTCTCATCCAATTTATTTACCATGTTATTTCAAAAATGTGGTTTAAAAAAAAACTGTGCTGTGCCATTAATAGCCATCCAGCTTCCTCGTATGTTGGCAAACTCGGTTAAAAGGTACTGTTTTTCTGAGAACAAGTGATTCCTGTAGTTTTAAATCTGCAGACTGTCAGCAGATGAGCCTTAGCTGTCTATTTGTGGACTTGAAACTGCTGTACAGCGTTAATTTACCAAAGTACAGTGCAAAGTACACAGACTGTTTTTTTTTTTTATATATATATATAAATATATATATAAAGGTTGCTAATGTGTTGACGCTTGTTTCTTAAAAAGCAGTTCTCATTGATGGATTTGAAAACTTTCACAAACGGATGTGTTTATATGCGTTTTGTATGTGGGGAAAATAGAGTGTCTGGAAGATAAAAACATGCTTGTAATTTTCCAGATGGTTGTGGCTAAATCTCCTAAATCCTGGTCTAGTGCTCAGACCACTAGGCAGCACAGCCTTCCATAACAAGGCTTAAAGAGATGTCGGGTTATATATTGGAAACAGGAGTTCAAACATGTTACGTAGTCAGTGTCTGTGGAATGCCAGTGGCGTTTGTGGGCTTGGAGAATTGGAAACCTGTTATTAAGCCACCACTTCTTAGCTGGGAAATGTAGTTGTCTCTGCACCCCACTTGTGTATTGCTGAGACTGAAAGTCTCTCTCCTGAGCAGTGAAACCTGGCTGCAGGTGCTCTAGTGGGAAGTGGCAGCCATGACAAATGAGAGGTAGCACATGGGGAATTTAATGGATGACTCTGTTCTTGTGCTGTTTGCAGATGGGAAAAGGAAGGTCAGGTGAGCAGGGAGCTCTGGGAGAAAGCTGGACAGCAGGGCTTGCTGGGTGTTGCTATTGCTGAAAAGCATGGAGGCATTGGAGCGGATATTCTCTCTTCTGCCGTGGTCTGGGAGGAGCAGTAAGTATTGGACACCTCAGGAACAGTTTCAATCATATCACCAATAAACTGTTTTTGTTGTGAGATTTCCTCTATGGTTACAGAAAAGAGTGTTTCTCATGAGAAGGATACTTTAGACCTATATAAGTCCCTCCTGCTTTAAGTATTCCGGATCATTGTTTAAGTAATAAACATCATTGTGCTCTACTGCTAGGACTTTGTGGCCGAGAGAAGCACTTTCATTACTCTTCTAGGTTATACAACAATTGGCTGTGAACATACATTCTATAAAAAACAGCACAAATGCCACATGTTCAGGTTATGCCTGAGACTTCTGTGGGATCGAGCTTTCTTTCAGTGCTGGGGCCGTGTGGTAAAGTTGTCAAGTTCACTGTTTAAATTTCTGCCTTTTTTTTTTTTTTTCCTCTTTCCAAGGATGTATGTTAACTGTACTGGCCCAGGATTCAGCCTTCATTCAGATATAGTCATGCCTTACATTGCAAACTATGGCTCTGAAGAGCAAATTAAACGCTTTATCCCTGAAATGACTGCAGGCAAGTGTATTGGTGCCATTGCAATGACAGAACCTGGGGCTGGCAGGTAAGCTAAAAACAAAGACAGATGGTCACAATGTTATGTGCAGTCTACTGATTTCTTAGTGGAAAAAAATTCACGAGCATCCTGGTTATATGGTGATCTTAGTAACTACACAACAACCTAGTATAGGTAGGACTTCAGACTTACAGATTACAGCTTTGTCATTTCAATGTTCTTGCTTAGAAAGCATTTCCTTATTGTATTGCCATCGGCAAAAAAGCTTTGCATTTGCTTTTATAATATGAATTTATAGTTAATAATCTGCTTGTCACGTGAATGTGATTTTAACATGAAATGTAATAAGGAGAAAATTACATACATCAGCAAAGAAGGTTTGACTTCTTCAGTATTAAGATTTGTTGTGAAACAGAGTGTTGTATTGTTTTTTTCCCCTCTGAATACTTTCAAAACAGAAGTGTCCCTCCTGTACTGTCGTTACTGAAGGACAGACAGCACATGTTTTGGGTAGACACAACTGATCTGGCCAGTTTCCAAAACAGAGGAACAGGTGAAGAGCAAAACCTTTTGGTGTCACACTTCTCCAATTGGTAGACACTGCCAGTGTTTTTTTTGGAGAGCCTCCTCATTCGGAATGAGCCTGCTTGGAAGATGTGGTTGTGTCTGGCATTTGTCTTCTGAAGCATATCAGCATAAGGGGAGGCTGACCCACTACTGATAACATCAGTGTCAGTTCTTGATTATTACCACCTCCCAAAAGCCAGCACATTAATATAGGACCTCATGCTCTTGTACAAAGGCATAGATTTACATCCCTTTCTTCAGTAGGCTTTTGGTTTCTGTTACACTCTAAACCATTTCACCATGTTCCATTATCTATGATTGCATGTAGGGATGGTATGATGTCTACTTTATATTGGATAGAATTTAAGATACAAATTGCAACTTCTGGAACGGTTTCTTGAAGGACCTTTTGAATTTCGTTTTAGTGATCTGCAAGGAGTACGAACATATGCAAAAAAAGATGGAAGTGACTGGATTCTTAACGGGAGTAAGGTAAGTGAGCAGACACGCCACTTGTAGCCTTTGGTAGCTGAATGCACTCAGTGAGGGATGTACACTGGAATCAGTGTTTCCTCCTAGTACTTCTACTTTTTTTTCCAGTTGCCTTTTTTTTTTTTTAATAAGACTTATCATACTTTTGCTATTGGCAATTTATAGAACCAATTTATGGAAGGGTTTGAGCAAGTAGTTTTGTAGCTTTAAAATAATCATATCTAAAGGCTTTCTTCTTCCTTGAACTGGAAGAAGTCCTGCATAGTATAAGCAGAACCAGGGTTATTTCTCAGTGCTGAGGTTGAACAACAAAATATATATGCTGACAATGTGAAATCTTCTGTGGCCTGAGTGGCTTGTTAAAATGCAAGTTGTGGAATCTTTACTCAGAAACCTGATGCTCATATTAGACAAAACCACTGCATTAGATTCCAAGTGTATGCTGTCAAGCTGTTACAAAGCTGGCAGCATTAACCTCATCTTTTGTTCCCATAATAAGAAAGCAAGAGGGCAGAAGTAAAGTGTTGAAATAGAAGTGTGGGTTCAACAGGTGTGTGGTAGGGTTGTTTTTGTGTCTCTCTTTTTTTTAAAGCTTCATCTTTCTGTCCCCTTATTTTGTAACCCTGTTGGAATTATAGTACTGACTGAGACTTAAGGCCTTAACAGAATTTCAGGTGGTGAGAATGCATGCAAGCAATTTTTTACAGTAGGTGTTTGAAAGAATACTTCCTTGTTCTGTGTAGTTGAAGTCAAGACTGTGCTCCTTTTGGTAGAGTTAGGATGAGTCATTATGGCAGGCGGATGAATAATTCTGCAGAACTGTAGTAAGCAGTTGTTAGTAGAAACCATCAATAGTTTTTGTATTTTATACCTTGCTAACTCATCTTTCTTAAAAGAGAACCTCTCTTTTAATTTGATGTCTACAGTTGATAGCACTATCTGTCTTTATCGTGGGACAAAAGAAACAGATTTGGGTTCTTTAACTTCACAATTTCGATCCAAACCATACCTCTCAAACCAATTTCTCCCTTTGACAGACATTGTTCTAAAGCAAGTTTTTTTTTTTCCTTATACAGGTATTCATCACCAATGGTTGGATGAGTGATGTAGTGATCGTAGTTGCAGTTACAAACCGAGAAGCCCGATCTCCTGCTCATGGAATCAGCCTTTTTCTGGTAGAAAATGGAACAAAAGGTTTCATCAAAGGACGCAAGCTGAACAAGATTGGCTTGAAAGCTCAAGTAAGTTAATACAACCTCTAACCCATAGTAAACTTGGAGGAATTCTAAAACCGGTTAATTCCTGGCACTAGCTAAATAAATATAGAATGGGACTGTGGTGTTACCTTAACTCTTAGGCTTTAGAGCACAAAAAATATATGTCTGAAGTATGTGCTGAGTTGGCATATGGATGTCTGAAGCACATGATGTGCAAGGAGAGGTTACAAAGCTGGATTTCTTCATTCTGAAGAAGCTTGGAAGGGATGGAATCATGTTGCTGTCTTCAGCTTTGTAAGCAGTGTCTGTAGAGTTTGAGGAGAACAGTGATAGGGTAGCAAGGCACACAGGTTGCGCTGAGAATTTCTACTTTGGTGCTTCAGGAAGTGTAACTGGACAAAGCCCTCAGCTGTCTGCATTGCTGAAGCTGCTTCGAGTAGGATATGGGTGACCTCAGGAGGACCCTTCCAACCTAAATTTTTCTATGACTTAATGCAATAGCATGGAAAAATGGGGCGCAAAAACAAGTGGAATGAAGAGATGAGAATGTCAGACTAAAAACCCTTGCACTTAAAATCCTCTTAGGACACAGCAGAGCTGTTTTTTGAAGATGTGCGGTTGCCAGCGAGTGCCTTGCTTGGAAAAGAAAACAAGGGCTTCTATTATTTGATGGCAGAGCTCCCTCAGGTAAGAGGAATGAAAGTGTTTGTTGTCTTTAGGAAGAATACAGAAACCCAACTTTTGTCATTGCAAGAATCTGCCTTAGTCTTGGAGATGATTGATCTTGGAGAGCCACATCTGTCTCAGAATTGGGATGTCTGTAAGCAGCGTCCTGTTGATACTACTGCTTTTTACCTGAGTTACGCAGTTTCTAGTGCTAAAATGCTCAGTTCTTTGGGCATTAGTAACAGTGTTGACATCCCACCAGCTCAAAGCCAGAGCTCTGAATCCCAGTTGTTGAAGAACCTGAACGTAGGGCATTATGTTAAAGAACATGTCAGTTTTCTTGTACGCTTCTTCTATGGAACCATTTTGCTCAGTAGACTACATACAGGTTGGAGCTCTTACGCATTTGGTATTCCCAAAAGACCAAGCGTTCCTGTTTTAGCTTTTCTAATTGTAGAAGCATATTAAAGATATAAGATATTTTTTTTCTTTATCCATATAGCAAAGTAAAGAAGTTGTTACCAAAATGTCTTGCTAGCGAAAATAACAGAGTTTGACTTACTGAAGCTTTGGAATTATTTGGAAGGACAAAGAGGCAATGCGATTTTTTTCAAAACACAACTGTGCTTTGTCAAAACTGACTGTTTGCCTCATCTGGTAAAGATCATGTTTATTTAATTTTATACTGTGAGTAAATACGAAACCTGATTAAAGGAAGTGTACTGCTTTAAAAAAATAGATGCACTCACAGACAGTTTCAATGGGATGCATAAGATGAATTCACCTGTGCTAGAAGGAATCGTTCTGTACTTTGTTTTTCAACATGTTATGAGAGGAAGGGAAAAACAGGCAGTGTTCTTGTAGGTTTTGTTGTCCTATTGAAATCGGTAAACACAGTGTGGTTTTTTTGCTTGTTTGTTTTTTTTAAACTGAGCCATGAAAACTAATAATTAAGCAGAAATTGTCCTGAAGCTTTCAGTCAGTAGGAGTCCTATGGTTGACATGTAGGTATTTTTCTGGGGTGATGTTCTATCAGAAAAATGACCAACAAGCCTTAGAAGTAGACTTCAAGCATCAAGACACTTGTCCCGATCATTAATTTCAGTAATGTAGTGTCTGGTTTGATCCCTAGTGTGACTTCTGCCCCTCCTTCTCAATGAACATCACTGAACATCTGTTTCCTAGTTGTGCATTTACGTGTGTTTCTGATGCACAGAAATGTAGGACTAATTCCTCTGGATTCTGTAATTTGTATTTCTAAAGGAGAGACTGTTAATTGCTGATATGGCTCTTGCCGGCTGTGAATTCATGTTTGAAGAAACAAGGAATTATGTGAAGCAAAGAAAAGCCTTTGGGAAGACAATTGCACACTTGCAGGTGAGTTTAAGCTGTAAAACTTGTAAAGCCAGATGCACAATGGAATTTGTATACATCCGTATGTGTAATGTTGAGCAAGTGAAGGTCACTGGACTGTTACCAAAGGATTGCTTGCAGAGGGTTCACTATTGGGCTGTGGCTGTTTCTTTTATGCTCAATGCTTTTAAAAACCACTAAAAGGCAACACGTGTATTTTAAGTCAATAAGGTACCCCACAGCAGTACTGCTTTTGGAAGTGAAATATGCAGTAGAAACTATGGTGACTTTTTGCCAGTGATGAAGTAAAAATATTTTATAGCTCTTAGGCTTGCATTTTACCATCAGAGGTCCTAATCACTGGGTATATTACACCTGCTTGGATTCCTGCATGTGGATTCATGGAATCCTACAGACTGCAGAAGAGCTTGGTGCATGTGCAGGTACTGCAAAACTCTGCACATAATGCATTGCAGCAACATGATCTTCGTGAGAGTGATGCTCAGGGTCCCCAAGCAGTATGATGGGACCCTGAGCAGAGTGATGCTCAGGGTCCCCCAAGCAGTAGCTGCCTGAATGCCAGCAAAGGTATTTGTATTCAGCTTTATGGGTGTAGTAACAAGACTCCTCAGCTACCAGGTAGCTGGATATTCAAGTGATAGCATTATAAAACTGTTGGATTTATTGCTGGAGTGTAGACTGCTTTTGACAGTGCTAGTTAAATTGTGTTTTGAGGCATGCTTACGCTATTTGGCTGCTGTCAGAAAGCTCATTAACATGGAAAGCAACGTTTGATGTACTTCAGAGATAATTGGAACTGGTGTTTTTTTATTTTTGATTTTGACAAAGGAAGTCAAGACAAATATTTAATTGTGAATATCAGCAGAACGGAGCTCTTTAGAAGCTGGAATGTGAGGTATCTTTCAGGAAATGATAATCTTTTCTTTTTGAACTTAGTATTCAGAAATACTGGAATTTAGTATGTGCAAGGAGCAGTTTTAACACAAATGTATTTTGAGGTTTATGTAGGTGTGGAATGCTTTCTAATTGTAGTAGTTCAGTGTGCAGAGAACTCTAAAATAATGTTTTCTAGCGTAAACCATTGCCAATCACTAGGAGGCCGAATTTGAGTCAAAAAAAATCCATTCTTGCATACCTTTTCGGTTTCCTTTTTGCACTTAAATGTGTATGGAATCAAAAATCCTTTCTAATTAGAGCTTTGACTTGCCTAATTCTTTGAGTCCTGCTATAGTATGGTATTAAAAACCGGTTATGTTAATTGTCTGGGGAAGCAAGAAGGCTTTTTCTATAAAAGTTTAAAACAGTGAGATCGGGCAAAACTTCTGTTCCCATTTGGTGCTTTGATCCAATTCCTACCAGAATTGCTCCAAGACAGTGACATACTTGCCTTACTGGATTTTAAGTATCCTTAGCAATGGATTTTACTTTTTCCATCTAGAAAGTCTTTTCTGATGTGGCAGAACTCAGTGTCAGAAAACTTTCTGATAGTTGGTTTAAAAATTCCTTTGTTTTTGCATATCTCTTGGCATGCTTAAACTCGGAAAAACTGAATGCTCAGAAAGTGCATCCAATGTATGATGAAATAAATGTTACAGCTAGAGTGAAAGTACATTCTCCCACAAGGGGGAGCAGAGAGTAACAGAGCTCCCACTACCTCTTCACTCTGCTCTCTAGGAACTTGTTTTCAGGCTTTTGGGGGGGTTTTCCTCATAATGCCATGTTTTGAGTTGATCTAGAGGATTAAAGGACAGTAATTGTCTGTAATAAGATTGGTAAAGATGTAAATATATTGAAAACAAACTACACTTAAATATAAAGAGCCCAAACTGTTTTGAAACAGTGATATTGAACAGAAAAGCTTCTAGAAAATGCTTCCCTTTTTACTTCAAATGTAGCTTAAAAACAGTACTACTTCTGCTCTTTCTTTCCTCTGCATCGTCCGTCCACTCCCAAAATAAGACTGTACAGCACAAGTTGGCAGAAATGAAAACGCAGATTTGCGTGGGACGAGCCTTTTTGGACAACTGTTTGCAGCTGCATGCAGATAAACGCCTGGACTCCTCCACAGCTTCTATGGCTAAGTACTGGTATGTGGTTAAAGTAATTTGGAAATGTTCTTTGTATAATCTTAACAGGAGTCTAATAATAAAAATGCTGAACTGCTCAGATTTGATGGAAAGATAAAATTACCGTCTGATTAATAACATTGTCAATTTCTAGTAGAGGCCATTAGCTTTAACTTAAATTAAAAGTGAGCATTTCATTGGTACTTGGGAAAAGTTACATTTTTCTATAACAAATCATTTGTTTTTTCTTTTTTCTTAATCACAAGTTAACTTGAAGCTCATATGATATAGAATACTTTTCAGTTAGCATTACTTAGCAATAGTTGTTTGGCCCAGCTACTTTTTGAAGCTATTTGGTTTTGGGAAGAAATAGTTGGCTACAGCCATTGCTGCAATTGAGACTAAACAGTTCTTTCTTTTGTTAGCCAGAACTTTTCCTCCCTCTCCCTGTATTTGATGGTGTTATCTGTTAACTTAGGCTTAACCAGAGAAATCTGGATGATAGAAGCATCCAAGATAAGGCACGTGAATTTGTAATCTGTGTAATTTTATCTTGGTTGCAAAGATAGGAGGAAAACAGCATGCCAGACATTAACAATAATATTATAGAAAATAAAGATTTACAGGTTCTAGACCTTCAAAAGTAAATGTAGAGTTAATAAGCAGAAAATGCTGTTGGAATCCAGTGAGAATACCCACTATGAAAGTAAGGATTTTGTTTGAATGCTATTCCTAGCACTGTTTACCTAGAAATAACAGGTATATAAGTAGATGCATTCAGTTCTGAGGAGGAAGAAACAGCTAGTGCCAGATGCAGACTTACTTCCTCAACAGATTTTTCCAAAGCAAGGAATTTGAAACTCCTCTATACACTCACGTGTTAGTGCCACAGTTTGTTGTGGGTTTCCCCATTCCCTAATAGAGTTCCTGTGGCTCCTTTCCATAGCACTCTTAGATGGTCTAGAAACTGCTTGAAAGTAGAATTGCTTCATTCCCTAATATTTCAGGAGACTATCTCCCATTAATTTTGCTTATTAACTTTTGCCCAGTCAATGACTTGATTTAGAGGTTGGGTGAATTTTGAAGTGTAGCTTGTGTCTCTCTCCTGATACCTGGTGAAAGGTCTGTAGACTTTGTGGTGACCAGTTGTACTATGTAGCTAAATTTGGAGATATATTTAAAGAAGGCCAGGTCCTGCACCTGGGACGGGGCAACCCTGGCTATCAGTACAGACTGGGCGATGAGATGCTGGAGAGCAGCCCCAAGAGAGGGATCTGGGGGCTGTGGTTGACAGCAAGCTGAATGTGAGCCAGCAGCATGCCCTGGCAGCCAGGAGGGCCAACCTTACCCTGGGGTGCATCAAGCACTGCATCGCTAGTCAGTCGAGGGAAGGGATTGTCCTGCTCTGCTCCGCGCTGGTGCGGGCTCACCTCCAGCACTGTGTGCAGTTCTGGGCACCACAGCACAAAAAGGACGTGAAACTGTTGGAGAATGTCCAGGGGAGGGCTATGAAGACGGTGAAGGGCCTGGAGGGGAAGACACATGAGGAGCAGCTGAGGTCACTGGGCCTGCTCTTCCTGGAGAAGGGGAGGCTGAGGGGAGACCTCATCACAGTCTACAACTTCCTCGTGAGGGGGAGTGGAGAGGTGGGTGACCTATCACCAGTGACCATAATCACCAGTGATAGGACCTGTGGGAATGGTGTCAAGCTGAGGCAGGGGAAGTTTAGGATGGACATCAGGAGGAGGTTCTTCACCGAGAGGGTGGTCACACACTGGAACAGGCTCCCAAGTGAAGTAGTCACTGCAGCAAGCCTGTCTGAATTTAAGAAGAGATTGGACTGTGCTCTTAGTCACATGGTCTGAACTTTTGGGTAGACCTGTGCGGTGCCAGGAGTTGGACTGGATGACCCTTATGGGTCCCTTCCAACTCGGGATATTCTATGGTTCTGTGGTTCTGTGGTTCTAAGGCAGTTGGCAGTAATTCACTGTTGCAGATTTAAAATTGGTATAATAAACTGTAAGAACCTAGCTGGAGAAAGGACTCCTCTTACATTCTTCCATGAAAAGCACTTGACTCCAGTTGTCACTGTCTTCTGTTATCACTCTGAAACTGTTCTTTTCTTTATTTGTTTTTTTCCCAGGTCATTTAACTTTAGCTTGAACTTCTAGTGCAGTTAAAATCCTAGGGGTTCTTATGTCTGATTTTCATTGTTTCAAGTATATAGCTTACAAGAAGCTGAGATGCAGGACATCGACTTCAAAAGGCATGCTATCCCTCACATTCTCGAGGGAAGGTTTACAAAACTGAATGCTTTAAGAAAATTATTTTAGATCATAAAATTATTGAATATTTTGCAGTGAGCAATCCTGTTTAAGATTTCAAGTATTCTTGAGAATTTGAATCTATAAAATTTTTGGGAAAATGAAGAATTCCCTAATTATGGTTAAATTTAAGAGCATCATGGTATGTTGGGGGGGGGGGAGGGGAGTAGATAGCCGGCAGTGTTCTTAAATTTTATGATGCAACTGAAGGATTTGATAAGAACGGAGAATATACCAACCTGCTTTACAAAAGAAGTCTCTTGGCCTGTGAGAAAGGTAAACAGGTTTGTTTGTCTTGAAAGCTTTCCTTCTCTGAAAGCTCTTCTGTAAGGGGAGCAGATCTTAAATGCTTTTCGATTCAATGCATACGTTTCTCATCACACAGAAAGAAAACAGCCCTCACAATTTCAAGTGTTTTAATGGCCAATGCTTTAGATCGGTTATATGAAATAAAAAGGCTGGCTGTATTTTAGTCTTGGTAGCTTACCTGTGTCTCTGGTAATGTTTCCCAGCACGCATCCTTCTAACAACCAATTTTTTTTGATCATTTAAGGTCGTCTGATCTCCAGAACAGCGTAGCTACTCAGTGTGTGCAACTGCACGGAGGCTGGGGGTACATGTGGGAGTATCCAATTGCAAAGTAAGTGTAAGATTGCAGACTTGAATGATGAAGGATTACTAGCAAAGTAAAATGAGGCACTTTTACATCTACTTGTCAGTTGTTTTGTGTTAGTAGTGATTTACTGTTCCTTTTCTCATCATGTTTATTGAAAGGCAATCCTCTGTACAGATGTCTGCAGGAAAGCTTTGTTTTGATCCTCCAAATAATTCATAACCTGTTGAGCAATTGCCTGTTTTTCACAAAACAGAAGTTCCCCTTGTAGGAGTAATAGGGGGGGAAAAAAGTATTTAAAAAAGAAAATGAGCTAGTGTACATAATTCAGCTGGAATTAAATATATGTGCATGAAGGAAAGAAAGTGTTGGTCAGCCTAAAGCTTGCCTAATACAGTAAAACAACAAGTTGCCTAATCAAGAGCATGAGTGGTTATGTTCAGCTTTTTGTGCCTTTTTAAATGATAAAGCTGAGGGACTTACATGTAGAGAGAGATTTGTCATTCCCAAATTTCTTGCTTGCTTTAGGTATTTTGGAACAGTTACAGAGTTTTTACTATGTCCTTATATTATCTAGGAAGACTTTTTTTATTTATTTTTCTGTATATTCCATTGCCACAATAACATACGTACAGTTTTTTTTTTTTCTTAAAAAAAAAAAGGTTAACTGGAAGTTAAAAGAAAAACAGAATGGTTAACCCCAGTTATTATAAGCAGATATCTAGAGTTCATTTTTTAAACTGAGCAGGTTTAGATTCATTATTCTAAATATACTTAGAGTATGAAAAGTTACTTTAAAATAACTGTTTAACCTGTGTTTTTAATGCTCTCGCACTTTTTTTTGAGTGTTCTGCATGCTATCTCATTAAATAGGGAGGTCAGCAAGCCCTGCTCAGGGTGTCTTTGAAGTGCTGCTTATCTGTGTGTGCAGCGGCTGTCTGTATGGGGATGGTGATTCCTGTGTTCAGCAACTGAGCTACAGGGATCAGGGATCTACAGGGATTCAGTGGGCTGCACTCTCCGGATAATGACGCAGAATTAGGATGGAAAAGCACACTGTCACCCCATGTGCTATCACCAGCCATGCATGTCCTGGGGCCAGTTCCAGCACAGAGATGGAAATGCTTTGGCTGTGTGCAGCTTTTCAGCTGCTGGCCCACATGGAGCTGGAGCTGGTACCAGCAGAAAGCTGTAGCCAGGCTGATGGGAAGAAAATTGGCACTTTTCCTCCCAAGGTGTTTAAGGCCCACCTGAAAGAAAGAACTGACAGTGCTGGTAGCAGTCCTGTTGACAGGATCAGACAGGCCAGGGCATTAGAGCAAATTACCATGATAACTATCGGGTTAGCTCTGCAGGAGTTGTTTTTTCACAACAAGGAGGCACCTGGCTCTGAGTTTATGCAGGCGTGCTGTTGTTGAACAGGATGTGTGCGGGGGTGAGTGGGGTTTTGGTGGCCAGAGCTGAGTTAATGCACAGGGGATGTGAGGGAAAGAGGGAACAAGAAGTGAGGGGCGGGGGGGAAGAAGTGGTAGGAGTCTGGTTTTGTAGAGCTTTTAAAATACCTTGATGTGTGTGAATCTCTTTAAAAAGGGGAAGAATACTGTACTTTGAAAAGTGGGATCTTCAAAGATAAGACTTGGTACTTTTCTATTTGTATTGTATATACAGTATGAGAAATGTTTCTTTAACTCTTTTTTTTCCTTTTTCCCTGTCCTCAGAGCTTTTGTGGACGCCCGTGTTCAACCAATCTACGGTGGCACCAATGAAATAATGAAAGAGCTTATTGCTAGAGACATTGTCAGTGACAAGTAGGGCAGCCGCTTGCTCCTCTGAGACCCTTCCCCACCCCTTGTATAGTAATATATGGCATAAAATCAGACACCAGAATGTAACTAAAAGAGATCTATGTAGCACACCGAGCTCCTTCAAGGAGGCAGAAACCTAGGAAAGTGAGTGGTAGCAGCAGGGAGGTGGAGGAGGTGCAGGAGCTGAGTTTACAGGAGCGATGTCGGGGCAGGGCTGCTGGGCAGGACTTGGCTCCGCGTGCCCCGCGCTGCTCAGGACAAGAAGCCCCGCGTTCGATGGAAGCTGCCCGCTGGCCCCGCCCTGGCCCCGCTGCACTGCCCCGTGTTTACAGCCGCCCCGTGCCTTACCCCTGTTCCCCCCGGGCTCATTGAAATAAAGCATTTCTATGCACACACCGCCTCCTGAGCGCCGAGCGCGCTGCCGCGCCCACGGGAGCGCGCGCGGGGGGGGGGGGGGGGAGGTGGGAGGGGGCGGAGCGGCTTGGGCCCCGCCCCTCGAGCGGCCTGGCCCCGCCCCCTGCAGGCCCCGCCCCCGGGGCGCGGCGCGCTTTAGCTGGGCGCGGACTGTTCAATCGCGGCACTGCGGCCGCGCCGCGCGGGCCGGAGGCGGCGGCGCCGCTGCTGCTGGAGGAGCCGGCGGGCGGAGGCAAGCGCGGGGCGGCGGGGAGCGGCGCGGGAGGGGGGGGGGAGGAGGGCGAGGGGGGGGGGGGCGGGGCGGGGGGGGGGGAGCGGGGAGAGGGAAAGGGGGGATCCGCGGCCCGGCGGCGCTCGGGTCCCGCGGCGCTGGCGCGCATGCGCGAGGAGGGCTGGGTGGGGGCGGGGCGGGAGGGGGTAACGGTCTGGGAGTGGGTGGGGCTTGGCGCGAGGCTTGGGCGGGAGGGGCCGCGCCTCAGACCCGTCAGCGCCGCGCCTCAGCGCCGTCGCGGTGTTAATCCGCGCCCACCGCGTCTGCGGTGGGGACCCGAACTCCCCCTCAGTGACAGCCCCTCAGCCTTGGGGCTTTAACTCCCCGTCACCCTACCTGGTGCCTCAGAGAGGCACCGGTCTCGTCTAAGCCTTGTTTTTTATGTCCCTCCCCAAAGCCACAACTCCACAGGACGCCTGGGCTGTCGGTACAGACCTTGCAGCGGATCTAAAAGTAACGTTATCTGTTAGTAGCATGCATTAAAAATGACTTCAGATGTTGCACTGCGAATATATGGTGCTCCAGACTGAGCAGGAATTAGTTGATGGCACGGTAATAAACTTGGAAATTATCCTCTGTGCAGCAGCACTGGTGAGCAGGGAGAAAAACAACCCTGTGAGGAGATTTTAATGAGTCATGGATTCTCTCATAAATGAATACTAATGAGTTCCACTTGAAGTATGTCCTTTTTGATGTTTTTTATGATTAGAACTATTTGGGTGGTCTGTCCTAAATTGCGTTCTTGCTGTTCAAAGAGAGATCCTTTGTAGGTGTGTGGCGGTGTTTTTTTTTTTTTTCCAGAGAGGGGAGATTTATGCTTGTATCTCCTGGGGAGCAAAACCCCGGGGTTTGCAGTTTCATCTGTATGGTACGGACTGCACAGTGAGCGCTGCTGAAAGCTGAGACTCCCCGCATAATCCCGTCGGTTTGTTTTTTTTCAATCTATTAATAGAACAAAATACTAAAATGCTTAAACACTCGTCATGAGTAACCGGGCTGCTCTTGAACTGAAAACAAAGGCTACCAAACAAGACGTTTTATTTTCTGAAAGAACAGTCCAGGCATGCTAAGTATGGATTTCTTCCCTTTTTCTTTCATGCTCCTAACCAGGACATACCCGGTGTGACCCGTACCTCCTTTGTGGCTGTTGCTGCCCACTGTTCTATCAGAAAACACAGACTGAGCTGGGAGCTGTTCCCTCTGTTCTTAGTAATCATTACGATCCCATACCTCTGGTGAAAATCAGGAGGGCGAGGTAACGTAGACCCGCGGGGATGGATGCCGTGGAGAAGCTGCCCGCGCTCTGCTCGGCAGCGTCTGGCGGTCCCAGCCAGCCAAGAAGCGCCGCAGTAGCGCCTGTCTGCCAGAGCAGCGCTTTATTTTTGTCCGGCGATAATCGGAGAGGCGGGCTGAGAGCAGCTAGGGGTTACAGGACAAACAGCTCAACGCTGTAGGAAACTACGTATTGCCAGTTCTGTTGCAGGTGGTATCTGAGGGGTTGTAACGCAGCTCTTGTCAGTTGGAAATTCAGTATTTTTGTATGCTCTTACTGAACTTAATGTGGGGTATTTCAGCAGATGCTGTCATCTGCTGGTGACTTTGCTTTGCTTTTGGAATGTTTTCTAAAGAAGGAGTAAACATTGGAAGTTCTTCTACCTAAAATACAGCTAGTCTGTGAATAAACCAGAGACAAGTTAGTTATACTTGTTTGAAATGTAATTTGTGGGCAGAGTAGACACCTGAATTTGAAAGCAAAAAAAATAATATAGAGGAGCCTTACAAGCCCTTCCACAAGTGGAAGTTTTAAAAAAGATGACAAAAATCACAAAAAGACAAACCAACACCCCTCCCAAGCAAAAGTTCCCCAGCATATTGTCTGTAGTGTTGTGTAACGTAAGCGATATTGTTATGCAAGGGGGGAAAGAGTCAAAAAGCAAGAGGGCTATAAACAAAAGCTGCAGGCTGGGAAGGGAATGCCAGCCTGCATGCAGCCAGGCTTGCTCTTGTTGTTTTTTAATAGGGTGCAACTGCTGGCCTACACGAAGAAGTTAGATTCAGGATTGAGACAAATTCCAGTGAGGTAAGGTGGGTACAGGAGGGTGTAAGAGCGAAATGTCCAGTAAGGAGTAAGAAGAGCTGGCAGGGTGGAGGGCAGCAGCAGAAAAGCAGGGGTAGCTGTGGGATTAGGGGCTGGTAGTTGTCATATTCAGTGGTGAGAGAAGGCAGCAGGGTGTGGGTCGGGGCAAACTGCAATCCCAGGCTATATCCTGCTGGGTAATTAAGGCATTACGGAGGATAAGCATAAAGTCACTTGAAGCATCAGTTGCTATCCTGTGCGTGTCTGGTACTTGTTTCTTCCCTTCCCCTTACTTTACATTGGCTTTCCTTTTTACAATACTTTTTAGTCTTTCAAGTGAAATATATATTACACAGACAAAAAGCAAAACATTTGCCAGCTTAGTGTGGAGGTTTCAACATCAGCATGGCAGAAATGCAAGTAGAACACAATGGAAGAAAATCCTTGAAATGGTTTACCTGCGACAAAAAAGCTTTTTCCAGAATGACAACACTGACTTTTCCTCAGTACTGTATTACACTACTTGCCCTCCCTCCCCTTGCCTTTTTTTTTTTTTTTCCCAGAAGGTAATAGGTTTGGCTCTGAAAACTCAGTTCCAATAAGGGTGGAGTGAGATTAATTTTTGCTGCCTTCTGCCAAAATGAAATAAAATGTGTCAACATGAAAATTGTACAATTTCTGTGCAGCCAAGTGCTTGTACTAAAGTTTGTTTTTAATTTTTTTTTGCAGCTCGTAGTTTGTTTTGCTGGTGTGCCAATGACGTTTTGTCTGTTTGTGTGTGAACTTCTTGGAGAAACGCCAAGGGCTGGAGTCTGGGATAGTACCAGCTTTTATAAAGTCTTTTTAATATCGTTGAAATTAGAGGAACACATGTGAAGTGTCTCACACAGCTGTCTTCAGGGCAGAAACATTGTGTGAAGTTTGTAAGTTCCTGGGTGAGGGGTTAGGTGGGAGACTTTTCTCTTTGAAAGCATTTACTTTTTAGTTGCATTTAGCCAAACCAACTTTTGTCAGGAACTGGTAATTGATGGCTTGTCTGGTGCTCTTTAGTTTAATGTTAGGGGTTTAATTTGAAGATACTTCAATTTGCCTTTTCTTTCCATCTTTCCCCTTAAGGCAGAAAAAATAAAGCCCCCCAAACTAAAATAATTGTGCCTGTTAGTTCCTACAGGGGTAGAAGGACACAGAGCTGTCAGCCAGCCTGATCCTGAGAGCATCACAGCGTCACAGGCGTGTCCTTGTCAGGTCCCCGTCACGGGGCTCTTACTCTGAACAGCTCACTGCTAGGGGGGGGTGAAAGTTAAAATCCTATTTTTTTATTTTTTTTTTTTAGTACTGTTGTTTAGGGTTAGCGTGAGGGCTGCAGAAGCTGGTCCCAGTGATGCTGAGTAGGAGCTGTACAGAGGTGAAAACCTAATGGCTCAGCTCCTAATTGCTTTTCAGGTTAACCAGAGAATTTACTGTGAAGTTACTGTGCTACACTCACTTTTGTCACTCTCCTGTTGTTTCTGGTGTTGCCTCTAGTTTCTTAACCAAGAAGAGAAAGTAGCTTGCCGTCCAGGCTTCTGTGGGCCAGGCTCAATTCAACCTTCCTTTGTGTTTATTTAACCATCTCTTAAACAGAGTTGAAAGTAGGGTTTAAGGCAATGATTCCTGCACTGCACGCTGTGGAATGATAAAATGGGGCATGTCAGAATAGCCGGTGACAAGAATTGGTGATGGTTGACCCTGGTCTTTCCATCCCAAAAGTTTGGGAACTGTTGATCTAAGCTATGACAAGCCACAGGCAAAAGTCATTATAGAAGAGCTGATTGTTTTTACTAAAGGGGATATCAAGGAGTGTTGGGTTTGTATTAAACAGTGCCTGATGAGTAAAAAACGGGATACAAAGGCAGGGGAAGGATTTTAGGAAACGTTTAGAACTTGCACTTCCCTGTTTTTAGAGCACTAGCCCTGATGACTAGCTCTTTAAGTGTTCCTGTCAGTGTATATAATTAAATAATCAAATACTTGCTATATGTAAATTGACTTGAATACGTTTCTCCTAGTACCGACTCTGAGTTTATTTCAGAGTGTTTCATCATGTGGTAGGTGTTCTGCTTAGCCGCACTTTAATGGGTAGCTGCATATTCTCCTGTTCCTGTCATACTGTTGTTGACTCATTTAAAGTATTAAAAAAAAAAAAAAAAAAACTTGAACAAAGACCAAATGCAACTCAAGTACTTATCTCCAGAGCAGATTAAAACAAAATCCCACCAGAGTTCTGGTTGGGAATGTGTAGATGTGCATCTGTGTGTGCGCACACACATGAATTTTAAAATGCATCCTTGTAGTCCTACGGCTTTAGGTCATGTTTTAAGTTTAAGGAAGGTTAGTTGACAGTTGTGAACTCTGAGAGGCTTATTTCTGAGACTGATACGATCAGAAATGCGATGAGGTGTGAACACTTACTCCTCTGCAAAGTGGAGGCTTTTATTGCACATGGGACAACCTCTGCGTGAAATAAATTAAAACTTGAGTGCTCTTGTTTGCCTCATGGGAGGGCGTGGTCTGTGCATGTTCTTTAGATAATGTCCTTTTTATGACATACTTAAATAATGTTTAAGTGTTGAAAGACTGAAGTGCCTGACCGAATTGTTGTATTTGTATCATGTCATGAAAATGAGAAAATTTACATGGCCCGTGTTGTTTTCAGGTTTGCTGTAAACTGCCTACAGTAGCTATAATGACACCAGCCCTCAGAGAGGCAGCAACAAAAGGTCATGGTATCCACTTGTCA
This sequence comes from Oxyura jamaicensis, assembly GCF_011077185.1. NCBI lineage: Eukaryota > Metazoa > Chordata > Aves > Anseriformes > Anatidae > Oxyura > Oxyura jamaicensis. The sequence goes on along the minus strand of NC_048899.1, from coordinate 6,828,101 downwards.
CCTTCTTTGTCCTCTAGAGCTATGGAGTCTGATACAACTTTGTGCATGGAAAATTCCAGAGCAGTGGAAGAGAAGATAAGAGAGGACTCCATCGCACGGATTACTTGCTCAGTCCTGGGGTTCCCCACTGCTGAGCCCAGCCTCAGGAATGATATCTTCAGCGTGCAGCGTTTCGCTTCTCCGCCGTCCTCCAAGCACTATCAGTCTGTCTTGTTAATGAGCACAAATTCTGCATTTAGCAACAAAACCGGTAAGCAAATGAAATTGGGAGAGCCTGACTGCTCCAGGATGAGAAGCGCATTACATAATGGTGCTGACATGTCGCTCGGTCAGATCAGTCTTTCGGGACCTGAGGAACAGGTCAAAGGGGTCGCTTTTCCAGACACTGCATCTCCAAACCTGGCAGAAACACCAAGACTTTCGGATTCAAATGTAACCGAATCCAGTAATGCTGAAGAAATGCAGCTCTTAAATGGTAAATGGTACAAGAAGAATGGGTTTTGGGGTAGGGCTTTGGGAGTCTGCACTGAAACAGTAAAAGGGGATTTATTACACCAAATTCTTCACGGGCCTTCAGAAGGGATTTTGAGCTGCACCCCGGAGGAGGTGTACGCTCGCTTGCTCCAGTGTGTCACTAAGCAACAAAAGGAAATCAGCCGCGCCAAAAGGACTCAGAAACGTTTACAAATGCTCCTGGCAAAGCACGTTATCAAACACTGTGATCAGCAGCTGAAATGCTTCGTAAAACATCAATTACAAAGAATGAAGGTTTTCCATGAGCCAGCCAGGTTTTCGAGCAGTAGCTCCCTCAGGTGCGCGGAAGGTTGGCCAGAAAACAGTGCAACTACTTTGGAAAGTAGTTCCAGTGCGGATGTACAGAACGGAGTTTGTGTTGCACCGGGGGAAATCCGGGGCTTTGCACTTTCTGCCGGAGGGCTGCTGTCTCGTGTGGAGAAGGACCTGGACTCAGATGCAACGTGTAGCAGCTCAGATGAAGACTGTGATGAACAGACTGTAAGAACAACTGTGGAAGCGTAAGTGTTAAATTCCTGCTAGACGCGTGTGCTTCATGCTTATAAATCAAGCTGGAGGGGGCTAGACCTGCAAATTCCTTCTGGTGTGAGTAACCTCACTAAGTAGGTAGGCCTCCTGCAGGAGGACTGCCGACATGAGCCAGGTTTGGCAGGGTTTAGCCAGAAGTAGGAGCATGGAACTGCAGCATTTATGGAGCAGTAACTTCACCAGGCTGTAGAGCTAGACTTTGTACTGCATCCTGTCAGTTTGCGTTGCATTAGCACTGCTAATTATTCAACGTTCCAGTGATGCTGTAAATCAAAACAAATAGTGATAGCAGTACAGTAAAGGATACTTTAGGCCAGTAAAACAAACAAACAAACAAACAAACATTTTATTCTTGTTCTGAGTTATTAAGTATTAGTCAGTCTTAGGATCTTGAAGTCCACTGTTACATGGTAAAGACTAAATATGATCATCAATGCAGATGTCAAGAATTTGGGGGGTGCACATTGAAAAGGTTTGGTTCTTTGAATTATAATTTTAAATGTTAATTTACTTAATGAGATTGTTCTATTAATTTGAAGCTGGCAGGATTGTTTTTGTTGTTGCTGGTATCTTTATCAAGAAGTACTAGAGTGAAATTAATGTAATTAACTAATTCTGCAGTTCTCTGGGTCTATTAAATTGACAAGTAACCTGTCAATACAAATTATTGTAGGCTTGGAAATCGGTGATGGGGAAGAGAAGTGGATGGTTAAATTGTTCTGCAAGTGGCGATGGAACTTGCCTGTTTTTTCTTTTTTTCTTACTACACTGTTAACTCACTATCTGCTGTTAAGAATTTGTAGAAAGCACTGAAAAGATAGCTTCTTTCCCCTTCTGACAGGTGAAGAGAACAGAGCACGTCTTAAGATCTGGTAGGATGTGATGGTGAGAGTAGATAGGTAGGAACTTTTTGGTGCCTACATTTGTAGTGCTTGAACTCAAGACTGTTTTTGTGTTTGCTGATCTCCTATTACAAGAGAGGACTTTTAGGGAGCTTCTGGAAAGCACTAAGAGTGAGACTGGTGTTGAAGGAAAATCAGGTATTTAAAACAAATTCTTAGTTTCTTCAAAAGCTTAATGTTCAGAAAAAATCAAGGAAACTTCATCTTTGTTTGGAAGAGAGCTGTGCCCTATTATGTGGTTATAACTTCAGCCATGAAAGCTTCAATGCAGTGTGGTTGTATCAAATCCCTGCTGCGTTTTGTTAAACTCTGTAGATCTGGAAAACAGTAGAAGAAATGCAACATAAACATGAGTATTCATTTTCTTTCACATATTGTCAGTGGTAAATACAGTATTAAAAACACCAAAGCGTAATGAGTTGCCAGCTGAGCTATGATTGCCTTAAATATTTGAGTCTGCAAAAAATTATTCTTCTGAAATACTTCAGTGCAAACACAGCATTGTTGGCTCCTGGTGCTGGAGAATCAGCATTCTTCTCTTAGCTGATAGGTTTGAACTTCTGAGTACCAGCTTTGCCTCTGGGGTTCTTATCTGGTGATTACATGAGCTGAATAGGGAGAACTGATGAGAAATGCTGATTCTCAGAGGGTTGTGAGTAGTCTAAAATTTGGCCTGAAGTTCTGTGCGAGGGCTTTTTTTTTTTATTCTTGCCAGGGACAGTCCAGTTTCTCATTCCGCCAGTCCTTTAACTTTATTTGTTCTTTCAGCTTTCTAATTCCTTAAGTTATCTTTCCACTTAAGGCTTATTCAGTTTGTTTTGTTGCACTGACAAAAAAATGCAGAGGCTTATTAAGTACACAGACACCAACTTTGGCTCAGGAAATCCCCGACCTGCAGCTGCTGGAAGTTGAGGGAGTATTCTTGAGAAGTGCTACTCTGTGCTGCCCCTTTCTAAGGCCATTATCCGGCCACTGCTAAGAGACAGGAGACTTGGTAGATCATCTGTAGGCTGACTCAGTGCAACCTCTTTTTTTGTTTTTCCTCTTGTTTTTATGTTCTTCCAGGAAAGCAGCAGGGATGCTATGGTTAGCAGTGTGCATTAGCAAAGGCTTTGCTGCGTTGTCAGTGCAAGAATCGCCGGTGTTTGAACTGTGCTGCTGGACCAGCAAGCTCAGAGTTAAAGCACTGTCTAATTTAAGCTGAAGACTTTTGTCTGTGTGCACAGGTTGAGCCAATGCTTGAACTAACATTGCAGCAAGGACAGGCTGTCTCTCGTCTGAATTTACCGCTATCTTAAGCTTGGAATGGTTTTCTTCCTTCTCCACCTTTCCCAAGATGTGTCGGTCTGGCTAAAAGGCTGCACTTTTCCTCAGGGATGGCAAAGGTACATCAATTCTGCAGCAGTGCACCTGCTGAGCCTTGCTTTCCTCGTGAGCTTTACCAGTTGGAAGTTTCTTTGGGTTGCCTTTGAGCAGGACAAAAACCTAAAAGTTAGCATCCATTTTTACTTCCACTTAGTGGATTTATGTTGCTTTGAAATGCCTTTCTCTCCTAGGGAATTGGTTCTTAGTGCTTTCCAGAAATATTGTGATTATGTGGATGAGGGAATGCTCATTGCCTCGCTTTTTGGCTTTTATTTCTCCTCTGGAAAGACTCTTCCTCTCCGTTATATTCTAGATGTTACAAGGTTCTATTAATGCAGTGATGAATGGGGAAAATGTTTGTGGTTTCCCTGTGTCACCGTATACTTGCTGCATTTAACTTGAGCAAACCGTTGTGCTAGTCAGAGGCTATTTGCAATAGGTCATTGCTACATCCTTGTTTTGTGTGTGTGAGGGGGTATCAATCCAAACTGTAAGGGGAGAGGACCTTCTCCTTCCATGGTTACCTGAGACCAGTCTGGTTTCCCATCAGCAGGGAGAAGTTCTGATTCCAGCTCCAATTTTTCATAGCAGGAAAAAACCTGGAGCTATTTTTAACTTTTTGAACCTGTTTATTCTCGTTATCCTGAAAAGGGTTTTGCCCAATGAGTGTTGACATAAGCTCTTCTGAGCTGTGTCTCGATGCTTTGTGTCTCAAGTAAGATTGTCTCTATCCATCTATTTCAATACCCATGTTGGTCAGTTGCAAATAACCCCTACAAGGCGCTTAGACCTTCTCTCATCCCTTGTGCCTTGCATCGGTGCTGTCCTCACACAAGAGGTTCTTGGTCTGCTGGTGAGCGCGGTTCTCTTAGTTGACAGTTCACAGTGCTTCTCTGGTTTCTAGAGAGACTGGAAAATCTTGTTCCGTTTCAGAAACTTCATCAAACGTTTTTGGGCTTTTGAGTATTTGTCAATATGAAGAAACAATTGGCTCATCTCAGGAATTTTGGCGTTTTGCTGCTTGTGTCAGCTCAACAGCATCTTTAACTTGTCACACCTTTCATGGAAGGTTTCTGAGGCACTGTACCAAACTTTCATCAGTAGTTTGTCATTTCCTAGTACTGTTCTGGCCTTTGGGCCAGAAATCCCCTGCGACACTGTGTAGGGGGTATGGTAGTGCTTCTTTGTGCTTTCTTAAAGACAGACATTAGGTGCTATCTCCATGCTAAGTACGTTAACCAAAGCAGATGGAGGGCCCAGGGACGCCATCAGAAAGCTGAGCACAGGCAGTTCCCGCAGGAATTCACAGCAGCCACCTGAAATGCAGCACAGACAACACTGCACCAGCTGAGTTCACTTGGAACTTTTTGATCTTTCTTTATGGTTCACAAACATGGAAGATTTACCATAGAAGATGATCGCAGATTTCAAACAAGGTGACCGGGGGGAGGATGTGAGTTTGCAGTGTTTTCAAGAGCGTATCTCTGCTCAGGGAGCTGCCTGTCACTTCTTCCTGGGCTAACTCTGCATCCTCAGTCAGGTATTCTGTGTGTCCTGATGTGGCTGGAGGTTCTGGTTGTTTGCAGTGTACCACAAAGAAGCCTGATGCTGAGGTGGTTATTTGGGAGACCTTTGCAGTTGCAGGGTACAGAACTTGTCTTCCAAATGCCCTGAGTGATCTTCCAGAATCAAAAGATCCATCCCTGGGGTTCTTTGAAGGCACAGCTGCTCATGCCATCAAACAGTAATGTCTGTACCTAATTGATTAGAGAGAAAAGCTTCTTACAATAGATTTTCTGTGAAACAAGTAGCTGTCTGTCTACTTGGGAAAAGTCCTGTGCTCTCTTTCCCCAGTCCTCTTCCCCCATCTGAATACAATCCCTTTGCATCATGTGGTGGGATTTTTTCCTTCTGAAATATTTTCATGCTTTTCCTCTGATTCTGAAAGACATGTTTTACTGATTATCTTCCAGCAACCTCAAGCCTGACGAAGTAGCACTGTTGTACTTTTCCATGCCCACAGGGTTCATTGCGCCTGGAAACTTTTCTAATGAATGTGCAGAGATAGTAAATCTTCCCCCACCCCCTGCTTTTTCTTTTTTCCTTTAATTTCTAGTTGGAAAGAGAAAAGATTGGAAACCTACTTTTAGTACAAATACTTGGCGGGGAGGGGAGTGGTAAGGCGGAGAGAATACAGGAAGGAAGAAAATACTATGACTGGTATCTCCAGATCTAATCTGTTTGTTCTAGATTATTTTCCATTTTTGCTAGCATATTTCTCATGGCTAATTGAGGAACATCAGTGCACTGCTGCAGGCCTCATGACAGAAGGCACTGCTTAAGGGCTGGGGCTCATTGCCCGTTGTTGAGCCATGTTATAAGGGGAAGCTATTAGTTTTTTCCAGATCAGGTCCTAATTTTCCACTCTGAGCTGTAATTTCACTTCAAACCTGATAAGAAAACTGGATCCTGGTTTTTGGAAGCGGAGGGAGATGGTCTGCCAGCACTAAATGCTGTTCTCCATTTCTCTTAAGCACAAAACCCCGATTGTTTCCAGTTTTTAAGACCTTTTTAGTTTACAAGTCAGGGAAATGTCTTATTTGCACAAAAGATTAACGTGAGGGCTTTTGAATACGTATAATAAATTCATAGGTGCTAATAATATGCTGATTTCAAAATGTTTTACACATTGCTTTTTCACGAATTCCATTTTCTTAATTCTTGGCTCCTGTCACTAGGATGTGGGAGGAGAATTGTTACCAGGGAATGAAAGAAAAACTAGCTTCCTATTACCTTCTGTTTTCTTTCTAGGGGCACAGGTATTATTTCAGAATATATTTCAACCTGACTTGGTTGGATTTCCATACGAGGGATTTACAACTTTAGGGTCACCCATGCATTTACTTCTTTAGAAATCTGATGTACAGTAATAGCAATTTGGTTTTGTGCAAGACTTCCTTCTTGCATTACCAGAGTAATGCTCTGGTGAATGAGGATCCTGATTTCAAACCTGTAATTACATTAATATTTCTGCAGCTGCTGAAAGCAGGCTGAGTGGTTCTAATGAAAGGCAGCAAGTTTGACAAGTTGTAACATGCAAGGGAATCTCAGAGCAGGCAACGTCAAAGCTTTTGAGCTAAATAAGTGCCGAATGCATATTAAATAAAAACTTGGCAGTGCTCTTCTGAATGACAACTTAATACACAGTCAACACAGCATAGTAGAGCAGAGACTAATAATCAGACACAAGTATGTACACGATAACCTTGCGTGCTTAATTAAATGGTAGATCAAGAAGAGTTTGGTGCTCGATGTGAACTGCTGATTAATCAGGGTTTTACGGCGAGCTTTTCTTCTGTTGCTAAGCTGTGAAATGTGCTTGTTTTAATGGCAAGATTTGTTTACGATCAACAGCGAACTGTCTCTTACATCTTGTGGAGCGAGGGCATTGTGATTTCAGTTTGCAGATAATGTTGATTTCAGAAGAATCAACTTCAAAGGGATACATCCAGTGCCTTTGAAAATCAGTGTTCGTGGGCCCCTGATACAGGAAATCATTTAAATGTTTTCCGTTTCACATGAAATAAAAAGTGTGCATAAAGGCTTCCCAAAATAGGAATGCTCTCCTGTAACAGGGTTTCATTCATACTGCTAAATATGGGTTAGGAATGTAACTTTAGATCTCAGATTTAAATATATTGACCTATGCTCTTTTTTATTGAAACCAAAATCGCTGTAAATTATTTTATTTTCAGCCCAACGTTTTACCTAGCTGCTGTGGGCTAGAAGCTTGGTGTCGGGGAGTTTAAATTAATGACTTCCCAATTAACAAACTTTTAATTATCAACTCTGGCATTAAAAGAAATGTGAACTGAAGTGCGTGCATCATAACCTGCCCAGCCAGCAGGGGCACACGGGGTAACCATGAAATTCATTAGGCCTCCACCCCAGGTTCCTACCAAACCCCCAAACCAAGAAGGTTGCAACTGTCCGAACACAGTTTGTCCTTCTGTCCGTCCCTTGTCCCTGCAGCCCCTGGTGCCCCGTATAGCCAGAGGCGAGGCCAGTTGGAAGCTGGAGTGAGATGTCATGGCACTGCCACACCTGCCTGCCTCCAGAAGAATATAAGTACAGATTTGGGGACAAACTTCTGAGGTTGCAAAGGAGCATTGATAGTCTGCCTGCATGCTGCAATAACGTGCCACTGCCCGTGTCTTTAAAGGATTATATTGTAAACTCTATCTTATTTTATGTTGATCGTGGGATGCAAACGTAGTACTGCTTCCTTGATGTCTTGTTTCAAGGGCAGTTGTGTAATACTTTCAGGGAATTTCTAGGCTTGTGTTCCTGGTGTTTTGTTGTTAGCCTATTGATGTTGTGCCATTTCAAAGACGAGAAAAAAAGCCTGTTTCCAGGCAGCCCTGGTGTTCCTGAGTTGTTTTTTTTTATTATTTTATTTTTTCCTGTGCATGTAAGCACTACCTGCTTCTGGGCTCTGTTGATCTGATCTGCAACATGCAACAGTTAAGTGGAAGAAGATGCGGTGCTGGAGCAGCCAATGGAAACTTAAAAACTCATTCCAAAATATTTTGAGCAAATGGCATTTACGGCTAAGCATTTTGCAAGTGTTTTTATTTTATTTTATTAAAAGGTGAAATGGTGCCAATTGTTTACCTTTCACAGGTTTTTACTTCTCGGGTGGTTAATATTCTAACTGACCCTACCTCCACCAGCCAGTTTTGGCCTTTTATCATTAACATCTGTGAAGAATTACGTAAAGAGAACTGAAGATGAAAAGCACCTACCTGTTCGTGAAGTCAGCTGTTGAGTGCAGCACTGTAACAGATACCTGTTTTGAGAAACTGAATGTATTTCTTTTGTGGAGCCCTAAATTAACAGCTCAGTGCAAGTGTGATGATTCAGTCTCTGTGTAAGAGCTATATCGTATGATTTGGTGCAGGAGCCCTGTAGCTGGAAAATTCCAACTGTAGCATCTCCTTGGATTAGAAGATGTAATTTCTCCTTTTCTAGGATACCCGAGCACAGAAAGTTTACTTTTTTCTCTTTATATTTTCAGTTATCCTACAGTTGTTTTTTTCCCCAAATATTTCCCCTTGCTTCTCCCCTTCTAGCTTTCCCTTCTAAACTTATTTGTGGAAGATGTAAAAGTCTTACTTTGTTTCCACTTACTTATTTTCCCTCTCTAACTCTGTACCATGACTTTTCTTTTCTAGGGAAACCCACAGCTATGGTTGATAATTTCAGGTATTAGTGCCTAAATTCCTCAGGCCTGCTGGCTCAGCACAAATGTTCAGCTGGATAAAGTTTGCCAGTTTGGGAAGACAAGAGATGGTGGGCGCCAGGAATTGTTGCGATAAGCAGTTGCCGATGTCTGTAGACGATAGGGAGAGCTGTAATCCATCTGCTGGGAGGCTGGATAGTGTTTCAGAGGGAAATCTCTGCCAGGTAAAAACTCCTGGTGAACGCTAAAGAAGATAGCAAGCCCAGCTGACCCGACTGCAGACCTTTGCTGAGGTCTCAGCATAACTCTGCGTACCAGAGAGCTTCTCTCAACCCATGAGGGGTTTTTAAGCGTGTAGCTTGGTTTGGTGCCTGTTATCACAAAACAGTGGCATTTTGCTCTCCGTGCTTGGTCTATGGTGACTGTCAGAGTAAATAAGCAGTGTTCTGTTGTGTGGTGCGATGCCCAAGGATGCTACTTGCTGCAGTTTGTTTAATCTTATTTTCAGTCCAGGATGCATGGAAGAGGTTGAGTTCATGAGGCAGCACTCTAATTTTTCTTTCCTGTCCTTGTTATGGATTTAACAATTAACCAGTCTGGGGGAATTAATACTTCAACAGCAACTGAAGTTAGTTAATTCTGAAAACAAACATTAAGTAGGCGTGCTGGAAGAATTAGTCCTTGAGCATTTACGGGTCATTTCAGAGTTGGACATGTTTGTTTAGCCATTACGAGGATTGGAAGTTTTTGGTGGGAGTGGGCATTTTTATCTCATGAGTAAAATCTAGATAAGATGTCTAGAGTACATTCACTACATGTCTGAATTCAGCTAATTTAAGCTTTTTATATATATGATAACATCTGGTTTTCACAGGTTAACTCTTGTTGATGGTCAGTGTCTGGAGAGAGAAGAAAAGTAGCCCCACTGCATTTCACTGCCGTGCTGTCAGAAGCCCTGTGCTCACCTTAATGTCTTGCAGAAATACTCATATCCAAGCCAGCTGCTTTCTGAGCATTGCCACGTGTAGTCACAGGCAAGCTGCCTGTAATGCTGGTGTAAAATTAGGGCCAGTCCAGGACGTTCACAGGCTCGTGGCTCCGCTCCTGTGGGACCCCACAGAGCTAGCGTGCTGTTAAGCCAGGGTGAGACAGTGCCACGGGGTGGATATGAACTCTTTGGTGTTTTCATCCGATTGAGTGAGCTTCCTGAGACAACCGGGGGATGTGTGATTTATTTTATTTTTTTTCCAGTGTGTGTTAAGTCTCATGAATTTCAGCATGAGTCATACCATGTCTGGATAGGATTTAAAGATCAGGAGAGTTTTCTGATTGTTCACTTTTCAATTTCCATACTTGAGTCCTTCATCAGAATAGTAAAGTTCTGCTGTTGTTTACAGTGACTCCTCACAAGACAGGTGATTAGCTTTTTATCCTGAGAGTAATTAGTCTGTAGTTTATGAGCTGATCCTTGCTCCCAAATACTTAATTGTCACACGGTTGGCAATGGGCCTCTGGTAGCACAGGAGATCCCAGTGAGAGGAGGAGATGAACCAGCAGGGCTGGTCGCGGTCAGGATTACTGCATCGCTTTGGGACTAAATCATCTGAAAACTGGATACCAGAAATGTGTGGGATTAAATGGAAGGGGACCTGGCACAGCAGAAAGAGCAAAAACCACAGGGTTAGGAAACCGAGGTGGGCATGAAAGTGTGAGAGGATGTCAGCTGCTGTTCTTACATTTCCTGCGGAATTCTGGAGTTTTTCCCATCCGCCCAACGTGAATGCCTTCCTCCCCTGCTTGTCCTTGTTGAAGAATGTCGTAACTTGACAATTTTGACGTTCTTTGAAACAAAGCTTTTGGGAGGAGCCTGTGTTTTGAGTTGGAAAACCTGCGTTCCGGAGTCTTGGTGTGGGTATGCCACAAGCATCCTCCTTTCCTGTGCGGTAGGAAGCATCCTGTCATTGTCCCTGCAAGCATGTCATGGTAGGGGCATGCTAAGTGTTCCCTCTCAAAATTAGGCAGCTGGAAGGCTTTGCTTTCCTTTTAATTTTCACAACTTAGATAAGTGTGGAGAACCTTGCTTTGCATTCAGCTGTATGCTCTGAAGTATTGGCTTTCCAGAGCACCTGTGCAAAACCCAAACAGCAGTGTGTGCCTAGCACAGCAGTGTTATTTTGGCTAGCAGTTCCTCTTTGCACTTGGTTAAGCAGCCTGGGGTTGTTCTTTGGGACAGGCTGATCTAAGCTGTTGGAAAATATAAATCTCACCCTCAACTTCAGGGAGGCCCTATGAAGAGAAGACACTTCTCAAAGTCCTCTTGCTTTCTTCAGTGTTGGTCTGATTACATAAACACATGGTCTGTTCTTGTTTCTCTGTTTTGGGAGAAAGGTAGAAGTGCTGTGGGGTTGTAGGGAGCTGGGAGGACAAATTTGTAGCCTGGAGTATTCCTCCTTATATTCTGTCCACAGATCATGGCTAAAAACTTTCCAGATCAAGTAATGGTACCAGCTGTAACATCAGTGCATTATCGGTGCTCATCAGTTGCCTGTCCAGCCTCAGCAGAAGCGAGTAGCTTTGAAATACTCATACTGCCTGTGCTGGTGTTTGAATCCTTTCCCGTACTTCGGGGCCATGCTGTACAGCTCCCTAGTTAAATTTTCATCACACTTTGTCTGCATTCTGTGCTCTTTGTGGCTTGTTTGTTCTTTTGCATTTCTTTTTTCTTTTTCCTCTTGCAAGTTGTGCAGGACTGACCTCCTGCAGTTCAGCAAAAACAGTAGAAATGCCAGCCAGCATCTCACCGGAAAACAGATTTTGCCTCTGCTGCAGTTTCAGCATGTTTTTCTAGGGAAATTCAAATGGTTTGTTTGTGCAAGATGAATATTCTTCCTATTCTTGTGGCCCTGAAGGAGTGCAGGACATCACCTGCAGATCTAGGGTCAGCTCAAGAGCAGTCAGTTTATCCGCTGATAAATCACAGAATCACAGAGTAGTCTAGGTTGGAAGAGACCTCCAAGATCACAGAGTCCAACCTCTGACCTAACGCTAACAAGTCCTCCACTAAACCATATCCCTAAGCTCTACATCTAAACGTCTTTTAAAGACCTCCAGGGATGGTGACTCAACCACTTCCCTGGGCAGCCTATTCCAGTGACTAACAACCCGTTCAGTAAAGAAGTTCTTCCTAATATCCAACCTAAACCTCCTCTGGTGCAACTTTAGCCCATTCCCCCTCGTCCTGTCACCAGGCACATGGGAGAACAGACCAACCACCACCTCGCTACAGCCTCCCTTCAGGTACCTGTAGAGTGCAATAAGGTCGCCCCTGAGCCTCCTCTTCTCCAGGCTAAACAGTCCCAGCTCCCTCAGCCGCTCCTCGTAAGCCTTGTTCTCCAGGCCCCTCACCAGCTTCGTAGCCCTTCTCTGGACTCACTCGAGCACCTCCATGTCCTTGTAGTGAGGGGCCCAAAACTGAACACAGTACTCGAGGTGCAGCCTCACTAGCACTGACCATTAGTAAGTGTTGGAAATAGGACGTGGTTTGTATGGACTTGCCAGCAGAATTTGAAACTCCTGTGGAGGAGGTAGGACGTGAAAAGCATGGAAACCAAGTAGAGATGCTCTGAAAAAGAAGCCCAGAGGAGGCAGGACAGACAGCTGCTTTTTTTTTTTTTTCTTGTCTCCTTCCCAGCAGAGAATTAGAGCTGGGAGCTTCTGCTGTAGCACCTGATCTGACTTACTCCTTCAGTCCTGGTTCTTCTTGTAACCTTGTTGGGTGCTTGCTTTTTTTTTTTTTTTTTTCTCCCCCCCCCCTTCTCTGGATCTGTAGAAGTAATGAGTTTCACCTTGAAAGGGCTTTCTTTATCCACCTAAATCAACAAAGCAAAATAAAGAGGGACACCAGAGTTACTAATTATCCTAGTGTTAAAAGTATTCAGTCATCTACTCCTGTTCATCAAAAACTGCCCCACAAATTCTTGTTGTCTCATTTCTTTGCTGAGTGACTGTTAGGCTGTACACATACCAGGAATATGATACACATCAATTAGATTTTATTGTTTTATTGGGATAGCGGCTTGTTACTGTTCAGTGCTTGGGTTACCGTAATGTTTGCTTGTATACAGCTCACTGTAAGAGCATAAAGGTAGCTTATAAACATTTTATCATTTGCTAGGGTGTTACAGGATTTACTAAATAGGTTGTAGAGAAACACATTCGGAGGCAAAGATGGTAAATAAATAATGTGAGCTCAAACGAAGGGCGAGGGACTGAGATGGGAACAGAATTTTGCAGCTTGGCATTTGCCTTGCACCTCCAGCCCCTTTCCTTGTGTACCAGTCTGTCTGGCTGTCTGCAGGGCATCAGAACTAGGGAAGGGATTGAGCCTTTAACTTGCTTCATTCACCTTCCTCCTGAGGTTAAAATTAACCATGAGCAATTCTGCGCCTGTGCCACCGTGCGGCTGCCCAGTTGCTTGCGCTGACACCAACACGGGGCAGCCGGGGCTGGCAGGGAGAGAAGCTGAAGTCATTTCCTTTGGTGTGATCCTGGTCTTGGAACTGGAGGAAGCTTCCTCGCAGAAGAGCCTCAGGACATCGTTATTACAGTGTAATTAAACAAAAGGATTTAATTGCATACCACTCTTACTTTAAGGCTTTAAGAAATACCTATGTAGTATTTTTAGAAGTGAACAACTACATAATAGATGTAACACCAAATGCAGTGAATGCAAGACTGAATTCTGTGTTTAAGAAAAAAAAATAAATATATAAACACGTTTTTGAAAAATAACTTGTGATGCAACTTTGGAGCGGATTTGTTTGAGATGAAAGGCAGTAATATACAGGTAGGATTTGTTTATCTTAAGGTTACAAAATTTAATTGCTCTTCTGTTATCTGTTGCGGTTAGCTATCTGAGCATGGATTCCCTTACTGACATGTTGATTTTATACATAGGACCAGCTGCGGCCCTTGCCATTCCTCTTTTTATTTCCCAGCTGTGTGGGCAGGGTTTTTTTTTTTTTTTTTTTTCTTCTTCTTCTGCTCTGCTCCCCCCTCCATGGTCAGCTTTAGAGCAGCAGTGTTCTCCCAGAACTGCAGCATCTGGCTTGGGTTGTATTTCTGGCAGTGTGCTCCACCTTCTTTCACCTGGCCTTTCTTGCGGTATTGTCCTGCTTCTGTAGAGTGTTTTTTTTGTTGTTGTTGTTTTTTTGCAGCTATCATCTTTATTCCTGTTTAATTTCCCGTGTTAGAATTAACTAAGGGAAATATTACAGCCTCAGTAGGCAGCTTTTTCCTTAGGGCTAGCATTTTGCCAACCTTAGGTCCCAAGACAAATCCTCTATCCCAGCCACCACGCTTGCTCGAACAGCCGATTTCATTGAACTCCACCTTTGGCCAACTGGGAATTCAGATCCTTCCCCCCAAGTTATTTTATGCCTTCCAAAAGCACAAACATGCAAAATCTGTCAATCCCAGAGAAAAGTTCTCCCTGGCTAAAGCAGAAGTCACCAGGGATATTTACTGAGGGCTAGCAGTAATGGGAAAGCAGAGAGAAAGAAGAAGGGATCATCAGAAAAAGGGGTATTCACAAGATGGCTTCCTTCTTCCCTACTTCCTCCTTTTTTCCTAGGATAAAATTGCTAAAAATTTACATTTATTACAATACATATTTGTAGAATTTTTGAATTTTCTGTTTGATGGTAATTTTCTTTATTTGGTTGCACTCACAATCTGGACTTCAGCAGGATGTGACCATCTCCTGTCTAATTTCCCATGTTCATTTTGTCTGCAGCAGAGAGTTTAAGGTGGTTGTAAAATATGTGGGCAGAACCAGGGAGATAATTCCTGGTAAAAATGGGAGATGGTGTATTTTAGAGGTAACCTACCAGAGACTGTGTCTAGTTTTCCTTTTATGATGAAGTAGACAGAACGTTCTGAGATTTTGAGTTATGTTTTATAATCTTTTCCTTAAATACTAGGATTCTCAAATTTGGTGATTGTTCATGCCTGGAAATGTCCAGTATCTTCTACAGAGTGCTGTGTTACCTTTTCTTTCCTTGTTGAGATTGTTGAGGTAGTTGGCACACAGTTCTGCATGAAACAGCACTTTGTGTGCAGTGTTCCTATGCCAGTTTGCTTCCAAGTGCTGGTGTCTGTCTTTTCTTTTTTCTCCTGAGATACTTCGGTATTCTTCATTGCCAGGGGAACGAGGGTTCACAAATTCTGCCTGTGTAAAACCGACCGTGCAGTGTTATCCAGGGATGTTCCAATCCAGTAGTTTCTCCCAATAACTTGTTGGAACAAAAGCACTTCTTTTCCAGAAGTCTGGTTTTATATTTATTTATTTTTATTTTTACTGTTATTTTAAATTAGTTGTGGCAAACTATTTGACAACCTCTGTAGGGGAAAAAAAAAACAAAAAACAACGCTAAGTCATTTTCTTAAATAAGCTTGGTTAATGGTAGGGTACTGGTGGAAGATGCATGTAGAAATACTGTTGTATTATCCCTGTTCCTTAAATTTATCTGACCGTTAAAATGATTTATCGAGTGGTACCATATGCCATTCATTTGCTTAATGTGTAGGTTGAGTAAAGTTTGCTGATAGCAGTAACAAATTTAGCGTAATGAAGTTAAGTTAATCATAATGTCAAGTACCTGGAGACATATCCTTTGTTAAAAATACACCTATTTGTAAACTGCAGCAAGAGCCTTTATTTTGGCCTAGCTATACTATACTTACCCAACTATGTTTATAAAACAACTTGAATGAAAGAAAGCTAAACTGCTTGGTAGCATTCTTGGCCAGTGACTTGATAGTTTGCTGGTCATTGTTGGATGATGTTGCAGTTGTTAGCAACTGATATTCATGGAAGCTTGTGGGAGGAAGTGTGCTGGAAGAATTTGGATGCTGGCTGGTGGAGTGGCTGGAATTCTTCACAGATCTGTAATCTGCATTAACTAACATAGTTGGGTAGTTTCTCCAGGTCTGGGTTTGTCATACCGAACAGAAAAGTAGCCTAGCCTGGGAATAGTTAGTGAACGTTGATGGTACTGGTTTGGGCAAGTTCTGTAGTTACAGAAATAAGCTGATGTGGAACTGGATGGGTATAATCTGATATTTTCTAAAAGCAACTGAGATGCTTGCAACATGAGGCAGAGCAGCTGTCAAAAATGTTCTTGTGCAAATGTGGTTATCTTTATTTTTGGACTAACCAGCATTTTGTCTTCACAGCAGCTATACTTCTGAATGGAAGTGGCTTGCAGACAGAGCTAGAATTGGCAGCCGTTGGACATGGCTTCAAGCCCAGATTTCAGAACTAGAATACAAAATCCAACAACTAACTGACCTTCACAGGCAGATACGTGCCACCAAGGTATTGTCTGTAAGCTCACAACTGGGCTTTTCCAATCTTTTTTTTTTTTTTTTTTTTTTGACAGTGTTTCTTGTAATATTTATTTCTTCGGTTCCTTGTTGTTGTTGTTGTTTGTTTTGCCCTGGAGTTCTTGTATCTGAGTGGACTGTTGCACGCAAAGTTTAATGACAAAGACATCAGGAGCTGAAAAGTGTTGTACCCTAGAGGCATCAGTACAGGTCTGGGAGTCAGGAACCTTCTTATCTGTGATAGTTGGAGACTTTGTTAGTGACTTTGAGGGTCCTGGCACAAGGTACTTCACTTGTCACACTATTTTCCTCTCTGTAGAGAGGCAAGATTTAGCTTTTAGGAGGGGTGGCTGGCTATTCATTTTCATGTTGTGAGGTTTGGGGGGCTTTTTTTTGTTATTTACAGTGCGTGTTTATTCTGAGGATTAGTTAGTTAATGTTTGTACAGCACTTTGAACAGGTCAAGGATTAATTATTACTAAAATTCCAAAGTGTATAACTCATGTACTGGCCTTTGTAAATCGAACTGGCTAGACAGTGGTAAAGTCACATTCCTAAAACATTAATTATCTATCTATCAATTTAACGGCTTGTCCAGGTCAGTCTCCTGAGCAAGAAACCTAAACCTGTGATCATTCTGTTGGTGTGACAGAAGCAGGTTTTGGAGAAGGGCTCATTGACGAATGTCATGTAAATTGTGTGATGTGTGCTGGGGTCAGATAAGCTCCGGTGGAGAGGAGCCAGGAGATGCTTTACGTTTTTTGTGGCTGAACATGAGACTTGGAGGAGGAAAAAGGAGAGGGAAATCATGCTAGAGAGCGTTTCCTGCTGGTCACATAAAGAAGAATTATTCCCTCTGCCATAGCCCTCAAAGGCCTTCTTGTCATATCCAGCTTTGTCTTTCCTGGTCACAACTTTTCCCCATTTAGGTTTTTCTTTAAAATAGAAGTGAAAGAAGATTTTGTATTTTGCTGAATGCTGAGAAAGTCCCTATTTTAGTGTTGTCCTAAATACCAGATACATGCTAGATATTAGAAATACCAGATATATGACAGATACATGCAGCCTGTTACGCCCCAAACCTATCACACTTTAAGGTGGCATAGATCTCATGAGCTGCAGAAGAGGGAGAAAGAAATAGCAGATAAATGAGGGAAAGAGCGTTCATTTAGTCATGCATTTTCTTCGCATTAGGTGGCGTGTTGGCTCGGAGCCTAGTCATCTTCCTGGTGGAGATCTTTAGTGACATTCCTTTTTGCAAACTTCATGCCCCTTTCACCAGCTGTGGTGTTCAGCATTTGGCTTTGTGTCCCACGGTGAAGGTGGATGTGTATTTTCTTTGGCTCTGGTCATTCTGTATGCATGTTTGTAGCATACCAGTACAGCGGCTATGGAAGGACATGCGGGCTGATAGAAGAGCTCTTTGTTTTCATTTAGTGGCTGCAGAGTAGTTACACAATATTGTTCGAATTTGTATGCTCTTTAATGGTTTCATAGTGCTTTCTGTATGTTTTGAGTGGAAAAAAATGTGATTCATAGCCAGTGAACAATGACTTCAGGCACAACAGGAAGGGAGATGGTTAACTTGTGGGCTGTTTTTTTGGCCTGATGCATTGTGTCTTCTGCATCCCTGTGCACGCAGAAGTAGAAGCTTTGTATCTTTGAGCGTCGGTCCACTTAAAAACCGCTTATCTGCCAAACAAAAGAATTTGATTTAATTTTGGGGGAAGCGGGCAGGGGAAGTTGGTGTCCAAAACCTACTGGTTGTAACCAGTTTGACTTGTAATTCCTATATAATCAAGGTTAGTCTTCTAATCCTTTTGCCTTCCTCTTTTACGCCTATTCTGTCTATTCCTTTTCATATTTTTCAATTTACTCCTTCCTTTTCCACTTCCCTCTTTCCGTGCTTGTCAGCAGGATTCCACAACTTCAAAAAATAAAATTTCAATGGAAAGAGGTGGGTGTGGGGGGTTCCCTCTTTTGAGTGCTTTTCCTGTGAGCTTCTGATTTCAGAATTTGTTTAAGACATTTATGGATTGTTTTTAGCCTCTTCCCATGATCAAGACCTGGGATCTTTTTGCTGCCTTACTTTCTAAAGCTGTTGAACTGGCTTGTCCTCCTGTTGTGGCACATAAAAATTAGAACTATACTTGAACTTCCTTGAACGTGCTGACCACTTCGTAACTGCTGTGGCCTACATATTAGAGTATGATACGGTCTGGCTTCATTTCCATCTGCCAGAAATTGAAAAGCACAGATGGTGAGGTACTGCCTAATAGCAAATGTAGAAAATCTTGTGTTGACTTGGTGGAAATCCAGAATCTCTGTGCGCCTTCTGGATATGGAAGCAAGTTTTTAAGCACCTGAGTTTATTTTTGAAGTATTTTGTTGTCAGGCTTGAAGTTAAAGCTTAAACAGAGGAATAAGTTAGAGGCACAAGGAGGACTGGACAATTTAATCTTTTCTCCTGGTCTCATCTTTGAAGCCTCTTTGAGAATTGCTTCCGTGTTTTAGGGCAAGCTGCTGCTGAGGCAGGAGTCAAGGCACAAGTAAAACTACAGGACCCTTGATTTTCTACAACCTTGGTGAAGTCTATCCCACCATCTTACAGGGGTTCCTTGTGTTCACATAGTGACAGTTTTCCCTTGCTTTTAGTGGAATATTCCCACTAGAAAGAAAAATTTGAGGCAGAGCAATTGAATGATCCCATTCTTTCAATATCTGGTTGATACCTGAGTAACAGTCAGCAAGTCCTTTCTCTTCGGAATATGTCTATAAAGGCTTGGTAGGTGTTTCTGAGTATTACCTGTATTTGCTTAAGATAATGACAAATTAAGACAACATTTGAGGAACTGTTTCCAAGTTTGTTTGTTTGGTTTTTATAATTTTTATATATATATATTTTTTCATGTTTTAAGTCTGTTGAACCAACTGAAATGTTACCTGAGAATGTATTTTACACTTCCGTTTTTCTTATCCGTGAAGTGGAAAGCACAATGGGGTGTTCTTTTCCTACTTTCATTTCTGAAACTGTTATTTCCCTACCATGTAAAGCTGTATTTATCTTATTAGGTGACGTACTTTAGATGATAGATCATGTTTCGTACCGTGTTTGTGCAGAATGTCTTGAAAAGTAATGAGATTGCTAGAATATGTAGGGTAGTTGCCTGTGTAAATATGAAACTCTAAAAATGCTCATCTTAAAAATCAATTATTAAATTGTAAAAGGTTTTTGTTTTGATTTGTAGCAGTCTGTACTACATAAAATGACAACCTTGATGCATTTTGTTTAGAACATGGATAAGAAGAAGAAAAATAGAGTGCTTTAAAATGCCTCAGAGAAATCCATTGGCTACAGACTGTAACCAACTTCAAATCAAAGGGTGGTTGTTTCTTACGGAAAAACCTCTTCTTAAACCAGCAGGCAAATGATCGTGTAGTTGCTCTAATAAGTATGAATTTCTGATTTGAATTTTGGCACAGATGTTTAAGCAGTGGTTTAACACTGTAGAGCAATTGCTATTATAGGGAGTAGCATGAGCAATGCAGCTTTTCATTAATAAAAATACCTGCTATTTCTATATTTTGTGTATTTAAAGTCTGGGCTAAGTGCTCCAGAGAGTTGCTGGGAGGATTTAAGGGGGATGTGCCAGGTTCAGCTGCCCCTTAAACATGATTTAGGAGGGTTAATTCATTGTCAACCAACTGTGTTCAATTGCTGTTGTCTAGGGGATGGTGATCTTAGAAGAATTCCCATTTCCAAAAGACATTTTGAAGAAGCAAATACAATTGACAGACCAAGAAGCTTTATTAAACGCCACAGGGAATTCGCAAGCTGCCATTGAGAGACAGGATTCTTTGCCGGAGCATGACTTTGAAATGTCACCCAGCAGTCCTACCCTGCTTTTACGAAACATAGAAAAACAGGTAAAGTAAAATAAGAACTGAATGGTCAATGGAGCCAAATGATTTACTTCAGAAGTAGGGCAGGTTCCATGGTGATGCCATCCAAACAGGAAGGTATTTTGCACTCCTGAGAGTGGGTGCTGTTGGATTCAAGGGCTTAAATAATACATTGTATACAGGTTTACAAATTAACCTTTTATTTCTGATGTGTCTGTGTTACCGCATTGTCTCCATCAAAGCAGCCACATAACTGCTTCTAAAAGCTATCCCCAAACCTGCCTCTCCCCTGTAGTTAGGTTTCGTGTAGAGCTGCCACAGGTTATTTCAGGAAATACTTGTGTGAGATGAAAGAGTGCAGCTGAGGTTGGAGGTATGCTGCATTTTATGAAGGCCCCAGCTGGATATAATTGGCTGGCTTTTCAAGTGTTGCAGGAGCAATCTGGTTAGGAGCTGAGGAATTCCAGGTAGAGCCGTGAGCAGAGTTTTGGTTCATGGTGTTCAAAACAGTCATTTCCAAGATTAATTCCAGGAAATAAAATAGAGACTCCAGCAGGGTTTTCTTTTGCTAGAAAATACGTAAGGAATATGCTAGGATCACATTGCTGAAGGAGATACAGGAAATTTGTTTTCTGAATGAGTTAATGGGGTTAGCGTAAAGCAAACCTAACAAAAGCAATATGGTGCATTAATTACCTTGCTACTGTCCCTGAATTCTTGGTCATATGCATGTTGTTTAAATGGGGTAAAAGCAGCTTTAGGTACCATGTCTGTTTCTGAATCTCTGTGCCAATTTTTCTTATTTGATAGTCATACTTTCCTGTTCTTAAAATGCTTCCCCTGTTTGATGGATCTTAACCACAACAGACAGGAGCGTGGAAGTAATGAAACAGGAAATTTATATGCACAGTGCTGGCAATTGCACAAGGTAAACCAAAGAGCATTTTTAGAATGTGGTGAGTGTCCCTTCTTAAGTGATTATTTGGAGAATTAAACACAATTTTCTTCTAGTTAGACACTTAACAAATGAGGTACTAGGATTGTGTTTGCTGGTACCAAAGCATTTACAAACAGGTCCAAGAACTGCGATGACTTGAAAGTAAAGGTGTTCTTTTAACGCATCTCTCAGATTACACCAGATTTCTTCCTTTTTGACCACACAAAGATCTGGGGCTCGATTTTCGTTTTATTGTTTTATTTTTTTTGACTAGTGGTTCTATAAATCAACCTTGACCCTAACCTGGACCCTGGGTTTCTTGTTGTTCACTGTCAAGAATAGCGCTGCTGTAGGCTGAAGTATATCCGCACCCATTCCCACATAATTCTTCAGTCCAATGTTAGAGCATTGCTTTGTTAAAACAAGTAATTTTACGTGTGAACGAAAAATATGAAACAAAATACAAAATGACTCAGCCTCTCTTTTTTTTAATACTGTTTTCAAGTTATTTTCAAAGCTATGCAATGTTTTAAAAACATGTAATTTTTTCCTTGCAGTTTGGACATCTGCCATTGTTGTGGTGCTTTGACATTCAGTAGAGTCTTTGCTCCTTACGGATTGAATGCTGTTGAGATTTTGAAATCAATCTGCTAAATATTTTACTGACAGCGTTTTTGCTTTGTCCAGACCCTTTATAATTGACTTGCTATTTCTGTGCTTTAATATCCGTCCCTGAATATTTTATTCTGACGTGAAATTTCTACCTGTTTACCCAACTGCATCACTTAAACGTTAACAGAAAAGACGTGACTTGTAATAAAATGGAAAATAATTTTTTCAGCATCTTTCTACATAAATGGTAGTGCCTGAAAATGTAAGGCAAACGTATGGAGCAACCTTTAGTAATTCTTGTTTTAAGCAGTCATAGTCCTGAATGATAAACCCACAAAAATTTTAGCAGTTTAAGAAAACGTACTCCATTTCAGATACATTTCATTTATGTTTAGTATGCAGCAGTTTCCTCTAAGTAAACTTGTGGCTACATTTACTGTTGGAATAACCATTAAGGTTTGACATTTAAAACAAAAACATTGTGAAATGTTATCTGGAGTCAGTCCACAGCTGCATTGCTTTACAGGGAGTAATTCTTAGTTTTAACAAACAACCTGCCTTTGTTTTCGGACAACCTTAAAAGACTGGGATTCTGGGGGTGGGCACTAGTTTTGAGGATATCAGAAGATTTTAGCCATTCTGTATGTAGTTACTCTTGTAGATTTCTTTTTAATTACAGTGAGCAATGAGGAGTATTCTTTTAATAAGAAAAAATACTCTGGGTGAACAAAATGTACAATGAATAGCAGACTTTTTTTTTTTCCTATTGAAATGCTTTCTGGACAGCCAGTTAGCTCTGAGCTGCAGCTGTTGTAATGTCAGCTGTGAAGTGTTCTGGTTTCTTCTACCTTTCAAAAAATGTTGGGCTAAAATACTGAAATCACTAATGTATTTTGTATGTTATTTATTGTGTTCGAGGCTGAGAGTTGAGAGTTGGTTTTCTTGTTTGTTTGTTTTTGTTGTGTTTTGTATAGCTGAATATGATAATTGTGAAAGAAAAAAAAAAAAATGACCTCTTGATTATTCAACAAGAAGAAACTAAATATGTTCCATGATGTATGAGACTGGAACCTTAAGTAGGAAAACAACAAAAGCCCAGGACCTTTGTGCTGTTGAGTATGGTTAAGGGTCTGACTACCTTCCTTTTTTTTTTTTTTTTCCAGAGTGCGCAACTGAGTGAAATCATCAGTAGCCTAATTGCTCCACTCAACCTGTCTCCAGCCTCTTCTTCTCTCTCACCCAAAGCTTGTAGGCACAGGCAGCTGGTCAATGGCATCTCCTTCAGGTAGGTGACAGTGTGGTAGTGTTTTGGTTGAGAACAACTTCTGGTAAAGTGAGGTAAATGGAACAGATAATCCTTACAATAACAAATTAGGAAAAGAAAACTGCTTCCTGTAAATTTCAGGAGAGACAAAGTCTTGCTTGTGAAGTTGAATGTAGTAAGTTTCTCTTTGGTTCTTAGAGGCATCATAAAATAATGCCATCACTGTAATTGCACTTACATACTGAGATGGAGAATGGGTCCGCATAGTAGCGAAAGGATACAGCAAATATCATGCTACTTCAGACTATTTTAGTCTTAATGTATTCAGTCAGCATGAATTCAACTTGATCACTTGAAAACTGACAAACTAGACTTCACTAGGTTAGTAGAAATCACAAGCAATGCCAGCTGTGGCACCGTGGGTCAGAGTCTGTTTATTTGTGACAGTCATTAGTTTGCTCTTCTTCATTTTGAGGCCAAATTTATCTTTGCCAGCTGCTTTTTCAGGAATTTGAGAGAATATTTTTTTAGTTTGTGGTCTTTTGTTCTGGATGGATTTACTTCCCATGTACATAGCAGCTTGAAATTAATACTGTAGACAAATGTTTCTCAGTACTATCCATACATTGTAATAATACCATCCATTATTCATGAATTTTACAATAAGCTAGAGGTACTAATCAGTATTATTCTCAAAACGATACTAAGATAATTATCTACGGTCCTGTCTTACAAAAGACCTAGGTGTGTAGGGTATTTCTCTGGAGATATTGATAATGTGATTTGGGGGGATGGAGGAGTTGCAGAGTTATTCACACGTCTTGATTAAAACGAAATGGATGAAGAAGGTGTTCCCTGTCAGAGCCGGGGCCTTCCTGGCAGTGTCTCCAGCAGAACCTAATTCCCTGGCTCCCGGCTCCACTTGGGGCTGGCCACACCGTCTGTTTCAGCAGCTTTGCTGCAGAAGCTGGAGCTTCCCCCGAGGAGATTATAATGAGCAGCTTGGATGGGCAGCTTCTTTAACCACCGTCTGTTGCCAAAGCGATTGTGTGACTGTGCCCTAAATTTAAGGATGAAGGGGTCCTGTCACGTAGCATTCGTGTTCCTGACGTGTCAGTTGTTTACAAATAACTCAGGGAAAAATCAGAAGGTGTGCTGAGCTTTGGAGTAGAAGTAGCCCTGAAACAGAGTTGCTATTAGAGTTGGGGATATGGAAGAAGAGAGGAATTTATGCTATTGTGAAACCCATGTCTTGAATTAGTGACTTCCTCATGGAACAGATAAGGAAGGGTTCCTGCTTTTAAAAGTGTTTTTAGATGTGGCTGAAGTTGACTTCATGACGAGGGGGACTAATGGTGTAACTTCAAGCCACTTTTCTACATGTTACTTGCCATCAGATGTTTATCAGGAACTCTCCCAAATCAGCCCTCTTTTGGCTTTATGAGCAGCACACTGGTCTGAGCAGCTCAGGGAGTGTTCACTCTAAGGCTGTTTTTTTGTTTTACTGATGATCTCTAACAGCCCAAAGAAGAATGGGAAGACTTGGAAGATTTTCTCAGTGCTGTAGCTCTGAACTGAGAGGCGTGTGACCTTTCTATTTATCATCTTGGAAAATCAGTGAAATTAGTTTAGTTTTTCACTTCTTGTGAAGTGTTTGGAAATCTAAAAAAATGCAATTCATTAAAGATGGTGATTAAGCACAGGGTAGTGGTTACCATAAGAATCCTGCAGGGAAATTCACTGACTCCTACTTGTGGTTTTGAGTATGTTTCAGGTTTTTGTTGTATTTTGTTGTTGTTATTTAGTGTGCAATTAATTCAGGGAGTTACCTACTGGAGTTAATTTATTGGCTTCTTCTCCCCTCACTCTTCCTAGAGCATTGTGACTGAATTATGTACTTCAGAAAGTACAAATCAAAGCCAACTGAAAAGTAGGGTGATTTGGAGGACAAAATAGAAGGGATGATAGCTATTTTTGCTTAGGTAAATTGGTGAAATTAGTTGTAGGCTCCTGATTTGAAAGATGTGATAGGCCATGTTTACAGTAGGTCTGCGTGTGAGGAGGTGCTTTGAGGTTGGTAATCATGGGTTTGCAGTATGGTTGGTTACTTGGGCTGTTCCCAGTGGAATTGGTGGCGCATGTGGATGCGCCTTCTGGTTGATTAAATGTGGGTAACCTTGAACTGCCATTTGTCAAAGTCTAATTCCATTAGTGGCTTCCTTTTTCCATGTAGCTTTTCTTTGGTCAGTTGAATTTGGATCCCAGTATCAGCCAGGAGCTTTGTATGAAGTTAAATGTTCATAGCAGCAGCTCCTTAAGCTACTGAAAACCACATCAGGAGAGAGGAGGGAAAAAAAAATCTTTAGTTTAGAACAGATAGAGTCTGTCTGTGGCTTCTGGTGCACGTATGTTTTTGTAAGGTCTTGTTCTTCACCTAGGCTACAGTGCCAGAAAGGCCAACCTGCAAGCTTTGAAAGGAGTGCTTCAGCAAATTCATGAATTTTACATGTGGGGATAGTTCACCTCTGTTCTTCTGTAGAATCTTGTTTTGAAAACCATCCTCAATTAAGATCTAAATGAACAGATAACTTCAGCCTTGACTAGGAAGCCTATTTGCACAAGGGGCAAGAAAACCATACTGTTGTGTATTGGAGCTGCAAGTCACAGAACTGACGATTCTGCTTCCTCTGAAAATGGAGCTGAACATTCCTGGAAGGCACAGGAGGGTAAATAGAGCAGCTGGAAAAGACTGCAGAGAGATTATCAAAGACTGAGGCAGACCCCCAGAACAAAGGCGGGAACTGCAGAAATGGAGGAGCCAGACCGCGGAACTTTTTGTGCTAATATTCTTGTCCAAATTGTTGTGTATGTAACAGGGAGGTAGTGGAAGTCCAGAAGCTAGTCTTGACACTGTCTGACATGAATGGAGATAATGAGAGAGAATTTGGGTTTTGAGAATTCAGAGAAAGTATTTTAAGGAAACTTTTGCATGGACTTGAAATATTTAATTTCTTTCTCAAGTCTTAAAAGCTCAGCATTAGCATTGAGAATGTCATACTTCAGTATTTTGGGCTGTTTCTTGGCACTTACTTAACATGTCCCTCTAAATAAATTATACCCTTCTTCTTTTAATTAGCACATTTTTTCATTGTGTGTGTGTTGCTTTTTGGGAGGGTTTTGATGAATTAAAAGGATGGTTCAAATTCAAGCCAATCAAGCATTATTACCGCACCAACACAACATGGGACAGTGTTTAGTCAAGCTTTCCTAACAAGTGCTTCTGTTTAATAAAATGTTCTGTTAGCAGACAGCTACTTGTCAAAAAAGACTGATAAATGGCCTCATAATAAATTCATTTTCAGATTGTATTGTCTGTTAGTTTTTTAATGAATCTGTACCTTGCCAGATGAAGTTCCTGAGAGAAAATAATCATTGATACAGAGAAAGTAATGCTTGGTGCAGATAGATGACCTGTTAGGAGCTGAAATACCCCATGTACTTGCACTTCTCGGGTAGTTCAGAGTTGAAGTCCAGGTCTTAGTATCATAAAAAATAAATGCACACTTTAGTGTTTTTTGCAGTAAGCCGTTTTCTTTGCAGGCAGGTGTTGCTACAGCAACAAAATAAAATTGGGACACGTATAAAAGTGAAGCATATTCTTCCCTTTGAATCATTCCTACCCAAATGGAGGGTGTTTTGAATTCTCACCTGGTAGCCTACCTTGTTTGGATGAGCAGGCAGGCTGCAGTTAGGTGAGAGTGATCCAGGCATATTAAATGAAGGCAGTCATTACTGTTCTTGGCCCTGTGCTGGCACATGGCTTTTTTGCTCATGTTCTGTATAATAAATATTATTATATACATTCTGTATATAATAAAAGTAAAAATAAAAAAAGACCGCGTGGTTGCAGTAGCCCTCTCTCAGTCCCGCACGCCACTCCAGCAGTTACTACTCTATTCCCCAGCCAGATTTGCTGCTGTCATCTCATCTCTTTGAGCTTATGTATGAGGTAGATACTGTTTGGTGATAATGAGTGAATAGATAAACAGGCTAACGCTATTTGATTGTTCTCAGGGGCTTCACTGTAATAATTCTTAAAGGAAGCATCAAATACCTTTCCCAAGCAATGCAGTTCCCATCATTTCCCTGAAAGTGAGGTTTAATGGCCTTGTGTTGGACAAACTAAATGTGCAGAATTCCTGATTCTGATACAAAAGTTTCACAGTGAGATGCAGCCCCTACAGAATGGACTCTGGTTTGTAAGACATTAGTAAAGCTTCAGTCCTTGAGCAGAACTACACAATCTGGAAGTATTCTGGCAGGACTCTAGGTCTCCTTTATGTTAGCATGAGCATTGCTTTGAGTGGAATGTATGTTTATAGGGAATTATTAATTGTTATTTAATATTCATAGGTATTAGAAGTGTCAGAGAGAGTTCTTGATTTGGAAAACCCAAGAACTGTTACATGCTTAAAATCTTTACTTTATTTCAACATTGGCTTCTGTGACCAGAAAAGTGAGCAAGAATGATAAAATTCCTTTTGTAACATAACACCGAATTAATCAAAGAGCAAACAAAGCATGTACATGGTTTCCTGAAACAATAAACCAAAATACTTCAGTATGTCTTAAAATTAGATTGCTAATGCTAATCAGAGCTTGAAATCTTGGCCTGTGTACATGGAGTGTATTTACATTTATGGTTTTCCTCCCTTATTAATTATGAAATTGCAGAGCTTCAGACAACAGAGAAGTATCCTCTTCGAGCAGCTGGTTGCTTGATCATCAGCACATCAAGAAAAGAAGAAGAGACAGGACAAGACTAAGATCTCTCTCTGTAACCAATGTCAGCACATCTGCCCGAACGAGGCCACTACACAGTTTCCAGAAGAGAAAACTCTACAGAATGCACGGTGCCTGTAACTGGAATCAGCAGGTAGGCCCTTGCCTCTCTCTCCAGGAGACAAAACCAAAGAATCTGGCTGCTAGAGTCAGCGAGTGTCTGTCTGGTATGTCAGAAGCGTAGTGCATGCTGTGTTGGTTATTTGTTATGTTCGGGGAGCGTATAGCGTGTGTGGTGGGAGTACTGGCTGTATCAGCAGGAGCTCAGAGTTAATGAGTCAAACATAAAAATTAAAGATCTCGCAGAATCCTGCTTTTCAAACCAATTTGTTGCATGGCTATCTGTAAAGTCTTTGTACAGTCTAAGGGACAGCTCAAGAGCTTCCTTGGGAGGCTTGACTGCTGAGGAAACATACTATGGCGTATATCAGCTGCCTGCTTGTTTTCAGAGTATTTGTTTTAACTACAAGCAAGTTTACACAGCTGGTGGCACATTATTTTCTAGGAAATTAAATTGCAATATCTTAATCTCGTTTCCGTTTTTGCTGTTCTTGATTAGCTATGTTGCCTCTTTCATGACTTTTTATGAGTGTCTTAAAACTCCTAAAATTTTCTGCATTACAAAGAAATGAATGCTTTAAAATGGGGGAAAAAAACTGTAGTGCAAGACAAGGCATATCTGTTCACAGCTGATATTAATAGCATATTGCTGTTAGGAATGTATAATGAATTTAGCTGTGGTACTTAAAGCAACAGTAGCTAATTTGGGAGCAGAGACAGTATGAACCCATTTGTTAGAGCAGTGTTAGTCCCAAGTGATTTTAATTTCTTGATTATTTTGCCTTTTAGTGACAGAAATCTCCATGTCTCCTGTTAACTATCTAGAAAATACAAAGTGTACCAATGGTCTGGGGGGAGAAATTTTCCCCACAAAGATGTTCTGTGTGAGTGTGCTGATTCAGCATGCTCTGCAAAATTGCAGTAAGTGTCCTAGTTTTAGCTAAAGACGAGCAGAAAGCAAGAATTTTGTCAAAAAGCTGTCTGGTTTCTTACTAGCTTGACTTCCCAGTTTCCTGGCCGTGGGGCATGAAGACTTGGCAGCCTGCCTGGAGGGTTGATGGTGGGACTTACAGTTTGGGAGCTGTAGCTCCTAGTCACTTAGGCATCTCCTCTTGCATTAGCCAAGGAGACTGTTGCTGACCTGGGCTTGGTTCCCATTCAGTCCAGTCCACCTTCTGATAAAGAACTTAGAGGCCTCGATCCCAGGCTGAGGCCTGACCAGTCCTTCTTGTTGCTTCTCAGCAGGAGACTCCAGGACCTTCCGTTCTCCTTAAACATGCTGGGTTTCTGTTCCAGATGCAGCTTCTAAATAGCAAGCTCTTCTGGAAGCCTGCATCCTGCGGGTTCAAAAATCTCAAATATACACCTAGGCATGCAGGCAGAAGTTTCTACAATTGCTGCTTATGTGTCTCTGTCTTTTAAAAGCTGGTCTAGAGCAACTGCAGTCCAGAAAATACCAGTAGAAGCTTGTGAATAGGAACTTCATTTCTGCAGACCAGCAGTTGGAGCACAAAGCAGAGTTTACATCTTTGTCTTCAACCAGCTGGAGAGCCGAGCTGCTTTGGGTGCTCAGTAGTTTACCTAGACTGCAATCAGCAGGTGTGTTTTATGTTATCAGTTAAGGCTTCAAATATTGGAGCTAGGTAATTGTGTATCTGCTCTTTACATTTCTAGTGCTTAGGTTTCTGTAGGCTAAGCTACCTCGTGTCTCTGTACCGAAAGCACAGAGATGGCCAAAGACAGTGTGGTAAAGACTTGTGCAGGGAATGCTGTGTCAGAGGGGCCTCCCAGAGCTCAAGGAACATAATCTCTTGATGTCTTCCATTTAAAAATGACCACTCCCACCCTCCCTCTAAACAAAAAATAAGCAATCCCATTCTTCCCACAGAGGAGCCTTTAGCATTAGTGAAATGGAAGCAAAAATGTCCTCCATGTTAAAGGAATTCCAGTCTAAATTCCTGGAATTCTAAGGCATATGCAATGTTTTTATATTCCTTCTGCAGTGATGTGATCCCAAATCAAATTGGTTTGGAATCTCTAGGCTGCTTTCCAAAAACCTAAAACGCAGTCTTACCGTTGTTGAGTTTTAGTAATGGACCTCATGGGTGAAGAGGAGAGATCTGTTCATTTGCATCTCTTGCCTAGTGATCTCTTTATTGACTCTGAATCTCAGTATCTTCAGGGTAGTTGAAGGCCACATAACTTGGATGCCATCGATAGCTTCTGGAAACGTGTGCACCAAGACTGCAGGTCAAATGTATCTTCTACTTTACAATCAGATGCTTGCTTGGAAGGGTTTGTAAAATCATTGCTAGCCTTAGCCAGCTTGTGATGGGTGACTGTATGTGTTGTGATGATGAGTTAATGCTTACCACAGCTCTCAGCACAGAAATCTGTGGTTATGCTGTGCTTTCTACCTTGGGAGTTAACCGAGGGGCTACGTGGAGAGCTGTGTTATCTGCTACAGAGGGATTCTGCTCATGTTCCTGGAGAAAATAAGAGGTGTTGGCAGCAATCAAGCTGTCAGCTTCAGACTTCATGCAAGTGCCAAACTCAATTAAAGTTTTCAAAATTAAGGTAAAGATTTAACAGAGGCACATACAGTGTTGGTTAAAAACAGAGATCCAGCTGGGGAAGTAAGTGATAAAATTGAAGTAGACAATTTCAGCATGTTCTGACAATCAGACTTGAATGCTTATCAAGTCTTAGAATTAAGAGCCATCAACAGTGTACAGTTTCATTCAAGAAGTTTGATTCTAACGGGCAGTGGCACTGTCTGACTCGTGCACTCGGTACACTTGGTCACCCAGCTGTTGATGAGATTGCTCAGCTTGAAAAGGAAGAACACTGGATATCAGCCCAGGCAGACCTGTATATTAGGCAGATGTCTAAGGGTAAGGCTGCAAATGTGGAGTGGCCTCTGGGACTGATACCTGTTTTTCTTAGAAAATGCATTTATTTTCCAATTAGTAATCCAGCAAATTTCCTCTGGCCTTTTATAGAAAAATGAGTTATTCCTTAGCAACATGGAAAACAGTTGAATTTTTA
Source organism: Oxyura jamaicensis (assembly GCF_011077185.1). Classification (NCBI taxonomy): domain Eukaryota; kingdom Metazoa; phylum Chordata; class Aves; order Anseriformes; family Anatidae; genus Oxyura; species Oxyura jamaicensis. The sequence continues at coordinate 6,797,478 of NC_048899.1, read as the reverse complement.
ATGTAACGTTACTGTGCTGCCTCTGGCAGGTGGTTCTCCCATATTTCTTTTGAGTTTCAGATATTTTTATAGTCCATGGAACCATGGTTTGTAAGGATCCCCCTTTCTTTAAGGACATTGGCCTGACAGCAAGCTGCAGCTGGGGAGACTTGCTGCTACCTCTCTGCAGCAGTGGTGGAGTTAACAGAGAGCAGCTTGCCAAAGTCTGAAGGAGAAGATTGGATCTTTTGAACACTGCAGCTCCTCTGCCAGCTTCTGGTTCACACAGCCAGCGAGTGCCTGGCGGTACTGATGGGCGATGCAATCTGAGCAAATGAGGACTACTAGAGGAATCACAGCAAATGCAGACTTCCCGTGTGTAGGATGTAAGAAATGCTGGCTTAGCTTTGAGGAATTTGTTTTTTCAGGAGAGCAGATGACCGCCTATGTGCCCTTTTGTTTATTGAATGGCATTCAGAGCGTTGTCCTTAGCATCTCTTCAAATTCTTTTGGGAAGCTCGTTTTCCCTGCGCAGCCCCCAACATCCATGTTAGGAAAAGGAAAGTATAAAACTGTGAGCTGCTATCCCATCTGCCAGTTCATAAGGTCACTGGGAAGAGAGCCACATTTTTTCTCTATCTACTGCCATGCCGCATACATTTGCAATGCTGTCAAAAGTTTGAGTCTTCAGTGACCTAGTAGCCTCCCAGTGCCTGCTGAGAGATGCCCTGCATTGTCCTCTGCTTTGCTGTATTTCTCTTCTGAAGAAGAGTATACCTTTCCCTACTCCAGTATTGTACGTAATGGTTATACTGTATACAAGAAAGCAAAGAACTCATGCAAGAAGCAGTGCAAAACTAGATGAGTCCTTGAAATTGCCCTGGAAGTGCAGAAGACCTGCCAGATGAACAAGATAGCTAGGCTGCAGTGGGATAAATAAAACAGGATGTGGGGTGTTTGCCTTATCCGTCACCATTCAGTATCCTCAGGAACTTAAAACATCCTTTGGGGCCAAATTCGCTTGTCCACTAAATCAGAATGAGTAAGTACCACAGACGATCTGTTTGTCATCTTTTGGCTGTGGAATCTGTTTTGCATCTTTCTTCTTTCATTATCTAAGTATCTCAGTAAGAACTTAAGCCATCTCTTGGTTGCGAGTCAGTGTGCAAGCCACTCAGGACAATCCCCTTGCACAATGAGCCCTGCATTGAGACTGCAGTTTGTTTCGGAGTAGAGGATGTGATTGGAGTGATGATTTCTTCAGCCTGAGTTTTCAATGAGTGTTAAGAACTTGCATGTGGAGTAAAACTATGGAGCAGCTGCAGGCATGCTCTAGTAGGAGTGACACGTGCTCCTGGACGGGGGCTGGAGTCCTGAGATGGCTTCATTTGAAGCACTGAGCTGCAATTGAATCTTTTCCTGGTGTTTGTGGCATTTCTAACTTTTTTTATATTTATAACATTTCTAGCCGCACCCACTGCGGATTCTCCAATGCCTGGGTGCTCCCACAGATACTTTTCCTGCAGCAGGGACTTGGAGTATCTCTGGCTATTTTTTGCCTAAACTTGGAAGAACTGAATTTATCTTTGAGATTTCAAAAGCTCTATAAAATTTATTTAATAGCAGCCAACAAGCGTTACTACTACTCGGGTAGTCTCAGCGAGGTTTTTGCTTAGTTCACATGTCCTGGTGTTTACTAGAATCTATTTCCTCTGTGTGCCTTGTTGCAGGGTTTGTGTTTTGCTGTTATTTTTTTTGTTGTTGTAACAAGGAATTTGTTTTGCCCAGGTCATTTTGTTAGTTTTGTCATGTCATTAGCTAGGATGTTATGTTAGTTTCACCTCTTTTGGTTAAGTGTTGCTTCACCCAGAGGTGTCACTGGGGCTAGGTAGTTAAAATATTATACAGAGATAGCTAAAGGTAATAGGCAAAAGAGGAGAGAGATCTGCCTACTATCAAATTTGGTCCTCCCAGGTTTTTGCGGGGTTCTGGAGCATGGTGTTTTTTTTTAATCAGAAAATACTCACTGTATTCTGTATCTCCACCTGCTGGAGGAAGGCATGGTTGTGTGGACTGAGGCACATGTGGGGAAAACTGCAATTTAAATTTGCAGTGGTGCCAACACCCTGAAAGTCAGGAACCGAGGTGCAAAAGCTTGCATTTTAGATGCCATGAGCAAACAATTGGTATAATGTTGCCATCTCTTGCGGTTGAATATTGCTATAGATAGTAACTATCATTCAGTAGCCAGCCAGCAATTCTGCCCTCAGGCAGAGAAGCAGCCATTTCCCCATAGTTGCACTGAAAGGACCTACTGGTTGTCATTCCCCTTGGTGTGTCGCTAGATGTTGGCTCCACCACCTGCATCTGCATAGCTTACTGGCACTGCTGGCTTCTCAAAAGCTGTTAGTACAAGGAGTGGTGCTGTCTCGCCAAGTCTCCTGCAAACTGTTTTCAAGAAGAGGATGCATCCTGGTTTAGTGAAAGTAGTGGACTACCTCTGTGGATGTGTCAGTCTTCTGGTCTTGGGGACAGAATCCATTGGTTCTGGTTTACCAAGTTGATAAGTGAAAGTAATAGGTGATAAAGTTACTTTTTTAACTCTGGAAGCTTGAAAAGAAAACTGCTATATGTAAAATCAGGAGGAAAAAAAAAACTCATCTGGAAAAAAAAATGTATTTCTATGCATTCAACTATTCTGAATGTGTGATAAGACTTATCTACTGGGGAGGAAGGAAGGGAGAACACCTTTTGCTTTGTAATGCTGTGATATGAGTAGAACTAAATCCCTCTTGGTAAGGTTTATGTTAAGCCAGTCAATCCGTAAACTTGCTTTTCTAGAACAAAAACTCGAAGTGTTCTTTTCACAGTGTTGCAACTTTAGCTTATTAAAATGTTTGAGTGTTTTACTGATCACATCTACTCTTAATGTCTATATGGCATTTTTACAAAACATATCTACGTGGGTTAAAATGTCTTCTTTGGATTTATTTGACTGGTCAAAGATTAATCGCTAACCTTGAATTTTTTCAATTGATCTGCTTCTTCAACAAAAGGGTTTTGTTTCAGAATGTTGAAGGCAGAATGTCCACAGAGCAGATGGAAATCCATCTCCCATTGGCTTAAAACTGGATTAAGGAAACCAAACTGCATTTGTACTTGTGAGAGGTGGGTGGTCTGTGAGAAAGGTACAAGCTACCAGTTCTTTTATGACACCGACCAAAGATGTAAATTTGAGACGGGCTGGATGCTGAGTAAGTTGTCACTAGGCTTTATGAAAGTCAGTTTCTTTCAGTTCTCTCCCTGGAAAAACTAACCTCTGCCACAGGCTCTGCCTTACCGACATCCTAGGGCAGCTCACTCTGCTGCACCTGCTGCACCTATGTATAGATGTGCGTGGGAAAGGTCATCTATAGAAACCCGAGCTGGCAGGGAGGCTCTGCAATGCAGAGTGCATCTCTGGCACCATCTGTTAGGCACCTTCCCATGTAGGGCTGTCTGAGATGCTTTGCCCATCTTCTCCCTGCACCACAAGTTGGTAAGGGAGGAAGTCTTTGGGGCTTTCAGATTTACTTTTCACTATCCACGTGATGTGTGTTTCCTAAAGGTATTCTGTTTTTAAGCTCTGTCTAGGGAGCCCCTGAGGCATGTGAAGTAAGAAATGTCATGTTAAGTGCGTGTTTAAGTGCATGTTGAAGCTGAGGCAGGGGAAGTTCAGACTAGATATCAGGAGGAGATTTTTCACTGAGAGGGTGGTCGCGCACTGGAACAGGCTCCCCAGTGAAGCAGTCACTGCACCAAGCCAGTATGAATTTAAGAAACATTTGGACTGTGCACTCAGTCATATGGTCTAAACTTTTGAGTAGACCTGTGCGGTGCAAGGAGTTCGACTTGATGATCCTTATGGGTCCCTTCCAACTTGGTTCCAACTTGATTCTGCCAGAGGGACAGACCTCTGCTCAGACCAGTTTGTTGTGTGCAGAAGAGGGAGGCCATGGAGAAGTGGGCTGGCCTCTAAGGTGGGTGCTAAAGCACAGAAGTGAGCAGGTAACATGGTGCTCTGTTGGTTTAAGCTACACGTAGCACTGCTAGAGGATTGGAAGTGAGAAGTGTGGTTGTTCAGAGAGAGGGCATCAGCTGTCCATGCGGTGGTTCTCTCTTGTCCCACAGGTAAGCCTCTGCAATGCAGCTGGCTGCTCTTTTACTGAAGAACAGCCTTTAATATTTATGGAGGTAGCTCCTCTTTGATATTGCTGTAAAGTCCGGGGGGTTGGGGGAGAATAAATACTTTTTCAGGCTTATAAGAGTAATCAGAAGCAAATGTGACAGGTATTCAGCAGAGTGTATTCGAGCTGACTTAATTAACTTAGTGGATTCACACACATTGGAGTAATTGAACTGGGGCTCTCTTGTACTGTTACACTTGTACCATTTTTGGAAACGTGCCTGAGTTTCAGTAATCAGTAGCTGAAACCATGAGGCGAGTATTCTCAACTGGGAGCACAAAACATTTTTCTTTTCAGTCGTGGCACGCTTCACAAACTTTATTCTCACTGCAGGAAGATGGTTGGCTGGCACTGTTAGGCTTTCTGAACTTTACAGAATAATGGCATGACCCCATCGTACTTTGGCTAATGCATCAATTTATCACAAGCAAGTGCAAAAATTGTTTTGAATATCAAAATTAATTGCTCACTGCATTGTCTGTGACCCAGTAAGACAGTACTAAGAAAAAAACAAATCCAGGAAAATTAAAATTCATAATATTCTGGAAAATTAAATTCTGTTGGTGACACCACTTCTTATGAAGTTTAAAACAGAGCTGCTACTTTAGCTAAGGATTTAAAGGTCACACACTTTTGATTTCCTCTTAAGTACAGCATAGTTTCTTCTCCATAATAGAATTAACCAAATGTTATGTTATTCTTCATATCTACTTAGGCTCAGGAAGCACGAGGTTTTGTATTGCAGTGCTGAAGAAAAATATTTCAATAGATGTGTAAGGGATTGTATAGCAGAAGAAAAATAATAAGGGTTGAGTAATATCTTTTTTGCTTTTTGAAAGGAAGGTTGGCATTGTAGCCAGGCTTGTAGACACCTGTCTTGTGAGAGCTCAGTGCCTCGGTTTTCATGAAACCATTTGTCTTTGGTGTGGCTGAGTGTCTGTGTTAGTGGAGTTGTTTTGTTCAGTTGTTTTTGGTGGTTGGTGGGGTGTTTTTTCGGTTGGTTGGTTTGGGGTTTCTTTTTTTGATGTATTGCAAAATCAGTAACTAACGGCTGCAGAAGTCAAGCTGTAGGCTCTGTTTGATGCTGAATTGGAAGGGGGAGAGTTTTGTTCTCCAATAAAGAGTTCTTCAGTTTTATTTCATTAACGTTGAAGCGCTTTCTTTGAGCAGCATGCTTCCATCCCAGAATGAAGGGCTTCAGAAATTGTTTCATCAAGAGTTGATTAAATCAACATTACTGACGAACATCGTGATTTCACTAATTCAGCATTTTCCAGTGGAAAACTACTGCATTAGAAATTTAAACCAGATCTAGTAACTAGGAACACAGACACTGCCAGGCCCTTTTTATTTATTTATTTAGCTTTTTTTTAGTAACTTCAGAGGGTTTAATTAAAATTGCTTGTTACTATATAAGTCCTTATTTTCTTTTGAATTATGGACTGACTTAATGAAAGATGGTATTATTTAGGTGTTGATGGCAGAGCATTGAAGGAAATAATGCACAAACTGAGGTGTAAGCTTTGGAAACTCCAACTGCAGACAAAATGAGGGAAAGAATTTGGCACTTACCAATGTTGGCAATTTGATTTCATTACTATTGGAAAATAGTCAGATTGTGGAGGTTATTTGACCATTTTATGCATGTTTTTCAGCAGGCTTAGCTTTAAGCTGTATTGTAAACGTGTTCACAAATGAAGTGCATTAAAGCAAGTCAGGACTAAGGGACTGGCTGTCAGCATGTGTTGGTCTTATCTATCTTTTCTAGGTAATTTTACTGATTACCGTTCGGCGATTTCTTTTTTTTTTTAAAAAAAATATATTTACTGTACTGTGGATTCATTTCTGAAAAAATAAACAAAGCAGAGTGAGTGCAGTAGCAATTTAACTAGTGGACATTCAGGAAACCGGTTCATTTCTGAAAAATGTCTCTGGAAACAGCTTTTTGTGCAATTTTGAGAAGCAAAATTTTGAAATTGCATTGAAGGCAAAAGCTCTTCAGGCTTTAGCTTAATGGTCCATATAATGGGAAACATTAAGCTTTCTTTAGTACTTACTGCTTGCTATATATCGGCTTCTGTGCCAGCACGTCGTGGATATTTAAAGTTTAACAGAAGAAGCATGCCGTATGTCTGCCACGGGACATGGCAGACAGTGCTTTGAAGGAGTCCTGGGCTGGAGAAGAATTGTTTCCAAAGTAAGCCAAAAGTGCTTCTGCACAGACGTGTGTATGGAGGTCAGGGTGGCTCAGGGACTGCTAAAGTTTTCGTTTGTGAAAACTGGGAGATAAAACAAACAGCTCTCACTACCAAAGGGTCTCCTCTGCTCCAGCATCCTAACAGGCAGCTCACAGGATTTTAAGAGATCCTGCAGTTTGTTGGTGGGGAAAGGAAGAAATGGAAAGGGGAATTTTTCATGGGATATTTTCAGGCTTAGCATGGGTTGCAAAAACTGATGCCACTTGACAGAAGTACTGATTTCAGCAAGGGGAGGGATTGTTCATGTGGTGGATACAAGCACTGCATCACTAACAGGTGAGTGATGCTGCTAGAATACAGCCTGGAGTACCTCAGGCAGAAGGAGGCGGCTAAAGAGATTTCTTTAAGCAGAAGTACTTAGAAATACAAGCAATGTTTTTTTGAGTGTCTTTCCTCTGATGCAGCTGCTAGATGTTTTCTTCTTATTCCATAAAAAGTCTTAAGAAAATTAAGAAGCCCACTGTTAAATCCATTCTTACAGTTTATTAAGTTGAAATCCTTTTCCAGGAGATGATAAATGTGGCTGTTTGCATGGTGTTAGGCTGAGAACTTTGAAGTACCTCAGTTATCCCTGTTTTAGGATTCTTCAGCATTTGGCAAAGTAACAAAAACCTCATTTTCTGCATAGCAATGCAGAATTATGCATTAATGTCAGTACCTTTGGGTATACTACTGCTATCCAGAAGTGCTGCTGATGCCACTTTCAGCCTTATTTCCCTGTAGTGGTTTTGTAGCATATTCTGAAGCATGGACTTGAGTTGCTTATTGCTTAGTAGTCTCGTGTTCAACTCTTTCCTTCTGTCTTTGAGAGCTGAGCATATTGACTGCACCTCTTACTTATTTCTGCCCATTTTCACCCCATGTTTTGCCTTACTGTCTTGCTACTTCGCACCCACCAGTTCTGTGCAATCCATCATTTAACTTGCTGTACTCTAACAAGCCTTGCAAAGCAGCAACTAAATTGATCTTTCTCAGCTCTCCTCCTAGTAGTAACTTGTCTTACTACCTATTAAGGAATTGTTAGTGCATCCCTCTCCTGCGTTTATTGTTCCGTATCTTCTTTTGTTTCTGTTGCTTATCTGACATTTAAGTTATAACAAGATAAGGGCTTTGCCCTCTTGCTTTGCGTAAATATGCTGCGTGCACAAAATGTTTAATGTTGTATCTTGCAATAAAATGTGCAAGCTGTCTAGAGATGTAGTTACTAAGAATCATACTAAAGGGATAAATGGAGGAGACCCCTATGCATAGTTCAGTGTTAGTATTGTTTGTGTATCCATGTTGTGCTTGTTGTGCTGGAATGGCATTGTAAGGGGTGGTTGTTGGTCACAGGATATATCGGAATAATGATTGGAAACAGCTACGTTTTGCTCTGGAAACTCTGACAACTGTTTCCTGGTCCTAATTAAAGGGTATTTTTATATTCTTTGTATTGTGCACCACAGTTCGTAAGAAGTGGGGTTAGTCATGTTTAGACTAACTAAGATTGTAGGAATATTTTTCCCGTTCACACATCAAGGAGTCACTCTGAGTTTTTTCTTCTTTATTTCTGGTCCAGTTTGAGGGAAGTGAGTAAAGGAGAAGTTAACCTTTCTTTCTGTGTATCCATGCAGACTTTACCATATAGAGATGCCTCCTGTCCGTACAAAACTCAGTTACCATGCATGGTGCCAGCCTCAGCGTTGATCAGCAGTGAGTACAGAACGGAACCTGGAATACTGGATTATGTGCAAGAGCTGGACTCTTCCTTCCATCCCGTCTTATCATTCCCTTCAGGTAAGTAACTCAAACTCCGTGCCTCTAACAGGGTTGGGCTTGTGAAAGTTTTTGTGGACTACTTTTCCTTACAAGCAATTCTTTTTAGAATTTAGTGTTCTTACAAAAAACTTCACGCTGGCAGAACATGAGTTTAGCCTTGGCTTCATCCTGACATATGAAAAACACACCGTCTAGATGTCCCATGCCAGTTAAGACGATTGCAATTCAGAAAGTCTAACCCAATAAAAATATGAGGGTTGTCTGTGGCTTGTTTCACAGTGTGTCTGATAGGTCAGTGCTAGGCACTTCAGTGATGCTTTTGCCCACGCACTGCTCTATCTTGGTTTTCTAGTTTCCATGAGCCACTTTCAGTTCAGGCCCTTTGCACTAGGCTCAGAAAGCTTTTTTTTTTTTTTTTAGTTTTTGTAATTGTTCTTGTAATAGCCTTTTGGTGATCTTGTTTAAACCATATTTATGGTTTCTGTCATCTGATTCTTTAAATTTTTTGAACAGTAATGCAGACGTTTCTGACTCTTCTTGGCCCTGAAACTAGTGCAGGTGCAACTTGGCAGCACTTGGGGCTTCAAAGTTACACATTAAGTGCTGCTGTCTGCAGGAAGTATTCATACTGTTAGATTTTTTGATGTTCGTGAGGTATTTGCTGACCAGTACAGCAATCCTGCTGTTCTAGGTGTTGTCTTTGCCACAAAATAATCCTGAACATGAGGTTTGGACTTCCATGGAACTGTGTGAGCCTTTAATCACACCCCCTGGCTGCCCAGAATGGCAGAGGATATGCTTTGTCCTGCTGCTGGGAAGTCAGGGATTAAAGGAAGTGTTGGGTTTGGTGAACACATCACTGGTCAGTGGACAAAAGCCAGGTGTGGATGTAGAACCCTGAGGAGGTCTCAGTTCCTGCGAGTTTACATCCCACGTGTGTGAGATACAGAAGAGGTTACCTCGAGGAGCAGACGGGGAAGAAAACACTCCAGGAGTGCAACAGCAAACATCCCAAACAGCAGTACTCCTCTGGGGAGAGGAGAGAGAAGCAAAGCACCTCTTAAATCTTTGTTCTTTCCAGACCCTCTCCCTCACTTACCCCGTGTCTCTGGCTGCCCAGCTGGACAGGAGCCAGGGGGCTAGGCAGCTGTTCCCAAATCCCTACAGAGGAGAGCTGTCCCCACATGCTGCTGCTTGGGTGGCTGCCAGTTTGTCTAACTCATCAGATTGTTTCCTTGCTTCCGCTTCTGTGCGAGGTTCACTGTACTACAGTGTATGTTTTGGGTGGCTTTTTTCAGTGTTTCTTAAGACATCTGTTCAAGGATAGTCGTTTAAGGCCATGCCCCTTGCTTTCATTTTTGCCTTAATCTCAAGGGAGACTAGGAAGTTTGGCAAGAATGTTGGAAATCTCTTTTCTTAGAAAAGATGGCTCTAATCGTCATGAAAGTGAAAGAGACTGAAAGGCTTTTGATTGCCTTGTGGCTGCTGTTGGTCACTTTGCCAGGAGGGAGGAAGAAAAATGTTATTTTAGCTTCATTCTGATACCAAGGACATCTTTCTTTTGAGGAATATTTATTCTCTTTTCCAGGAACCTTAGCCTTACTAATAATAGATGAGGCAGGAAGAGTGCTACGTTTCTATCTGTCTCCTGCTCAGATGCAGTCCTTGCTTTTGAGGACTGTGCCGTGTACTCCACTGTTTCTTCATCCTCATGAGGACTGCTAGTCTTCTTGTCATTTTATTTTATATGCACAAATTATGAAGAAGTGCATGCTAGAAATTTTCCAGTTTGGTCAGGCAGTCTGATTCGCTTTCATGTTTTATTTGCAGCTTCCTTTGTTATCCCTGTCCAGAGGGACAACTTCTCTTAAAATACCACTTGTGGCATGCCCCCATCTTTTATCATTTTCTTTTGAATAAAGAAAGTTTGTCAGCAGAGTAGAAGGTTTTTTTTTTTTTTTTTTTTTTTTTAATTTCCTGTGTGTTAGAAATTATTGGCATTTGTCTTATTTCAAAACTCTGTGAATTAGATTATTCAGTGTGAGGAAGGATTCAGACTGAAGATTCAGATGTTGTTCTCTCTTGTATTATTATTATTTTTTTTTACTTTCAAAGGAGAATCGTAATTTGCAGACAATTTAGTTATATAGTGCAGTTGGACTGGCTCACAGTGTACCTGTGTCTGGAAGTATAATGCTCGTTAGAGATCTAAGTCCTGCCCTTAAATATTTCCATATTACCATGGGTCTTTACCAAAAATATGTGAGTGGTTGCATTATACCTTGAGCATAAAAGTGCCTTTTCAAACTCGCACCCTGACAGCTGGAAAATTGTAGTTTGCTTCTGATGTTTGGGTCTGGTATTTGTGCATCTAGCTTGTGGATAATCTGGGACAAATACTCCTGCCATAATAAACATAATAAACAACCTCTGAAACATCAAGGTGGTTCCCCAGGAAAAAAAAAAAAAGGCAGGAGAAGCATTTTTTGTTGTTGTTTACATAAGTGTCATGAGTAATAAATCGTTCAGACCTTATCTATGCTTTCCTCAGAGGTAAAATAAAAAACATGCCAAAAAGCTTTTGCAGGTCACCTTCAGTCTTGTGACAAAATACCTGCTTAGATCAGTATCAAATTGAAATAATTTGTCCTTTTTAGTTAGCAAAAGATGTTGAAAGCTTCTGTCCTGGCAAGTCCTCAAGGCTAAGGTTGTATGTAAATAAAAATGCTTCAGTGCCCACCCTGTGGCCTTGCGCTCAGTCCTCTTCTCATTCTGAATGTAGTAGTTGTCAAGCGTGCTGCTTACGATGACATATTTCTTTCTACTTAATTTCTTTCATTTAATTTTGTTTCCGGAAAGGCTTTTCAAACACAGACCAATTTTTCTTTAAGCCTTCCTGTCCTAACAACAGTGGCTGAATTCCTTACCACTTGAGATGTTTTGCAGACTAATTCTCGGTTAGAGCTCCCTCGGGAAATGAATTGCATTTCCCTGCTGTAGCCTTTGCCAGGGAGAGAAAGAAGGAATGTACCTTGAAATTACCTCTAGGCTCCCAGCAGTAGTAATTTTCAAAAGCGTTAATTACTTGTACCCAGAAGGCTGAACCGAAGGCTTTTCAGATTACAGGGGAAGTGCGCTGTGTGCTCTCTCCACCGTGCTGGTTTTGTGCAGGAGTTAGTCAGGAGGGGAGGACCCTGGTCCTGCTCCCACCATACCCTCCAGAACTTGTTTTCAGTCACAGGGTCGCTGCAGGTACAGACATAGTTTATTCCAGAGTAAGACAATCCTGCGCTTTCTTACTTTGCCTTTGAAGACTAAAAAAATGCTGTTAATCTACAAAGTGCCTACACGGGGATTTGTTGAGGAGCATCACTTAGGTTTGAGTCCTACTTTGATCTCAGTTGTCATGTCAGCCCTTAAAGCTCATAGAGGTAGAGAGCTTGGAACCACTTCAGCATACTGCCTTGGTCAGCACGTGTGGCTGTGTAGCTTCACAGCTAAAAATGGATTTGTTTTTACCCTGGCATAGCTCTCACTTTCCAGTAGCAGAAAGTACCTTCAGTTCTTAACTCCCTGCAATTACAGGACATGATCTTGTGTAGTACTTGTCTTGGAGAACAGATAGAAAAGGCTATGGATCTTTGCCTGCAGTGCAGGATACCACACGTACAATAATTACCTTGCTGAGAATTACCTCGCCTCAAGTTTTTTACTTATGTATGCGAAACTCACGCCTCTAAAGTGTCTGGTTGGGCTTTTTTTGATGGTTGACATCAGATTTTCCTTTTGCCAGTCTCGGGAGCTTCCCTATATTGTGTCCAGCTTGACCATGTGAAGATACTGCAGCCATGTAGCAGTTAGTCCTCATGGCACTGACGTTCTGTAGGAGCTAAAGGACACAAAGCAGTATTGCTCATAGATTAGATTACATAGCATTGTGTAAATCCACTCCTAGACCTTCAGTGGTGATGCACAATTCATTATGTCATAGGTTGCCATCTTCCCAATACAGACTTTGTGTTTTTTTTTCTCCTTCAGATATTCCTCTTCACGTATACTTTGAAACATTATTAAGGAAGGATGACATCAAAGGAGAACCTGTTGATGCCTCATCTCTGGGAGTGGAGTTTAAAATATCTCCAGACAATGGTACGTAAGGCAAGACATTTTAATATTTGCAAGACTGTTTTTCATTAGTATGCCCTGAAAATGTTCAATGTATAAATTTACCACAAAGCAGGTTATCAGAGAAGGTAATGGGCTAGGGATTTAGGTGGAAGAGGAATCTCTTTGCCAAACACAGTGTCAGGTATTCTGCTGTTACACTGAAGCAGTCCCTTCAGAGCTGCAGGATGGCACCAGTACAAGTGCAGGGAGTTGGGACCATGAGGTCTCTGCAAATGCAGGTGTCTGACTGCAGTATTTTTTGCTACCTGGATTCCTATCAGAAGTCTTTTTTTTTATTTCTATATTAAGTAGTTCACCAAGACTGCCTGTAAATCACAGCAATGGAAAATAAGTTTACAACGTGATACATGTTTCTGTTGTAGACTACAATCAGCATAATGTTTCTCTCAAACAATGGAGCCGTGACTGTTTATCTAATTCCAAATCTCAATCAATGTCAGGAACGTCTGACCAGCTGTCGGAGGGAAGAAAGAAAAGACATCTAAGTGAGACAGCAGTAGGTAAGAGATCAATTGTGTTAAGACAGTACTATTTTTTTAAACATAGGTACTGTAGAAATGAGTTTATCACTGGGCTTTTGAGAATGAATTTTAAGGTATCTCCAAAAAGGATACTATTACAAAACTTTACAGGAGTGAAGAAATGGATTTAGGATTCACAAAATGCTATTTTAAAGCATCTCTTTCTTCATCGGTGTGTATTACAAAAGGAGACAAGCTTCAGTATTTTATTTTTGGAATACTCTAAGGAAGCTGCTCAGCAAGTCCCACTGTGTTTTGCAGTGTTGTTATTTTCACTATGATTTTTTTACAGTAGTGTAGTGAAACAGATGAATTGCAAATTTATCTGCCAAATTATGCACCCAACCAAACATTTACTATTCCTGGCAGCTTTGGTCAGCTATGTTTCATTTGTTGTACACTGTCATTTGTGGTTCTGGCTTCCTTCCAGACAGTTAAGAGGACTTGTGGGCTACCAGTGCTTATAATTAGTGTTTTCACTCTTCTTATCTTTAGATTTTAAGCCCTTGAATCTGTACTTCAGCAGTAGGTAAATTAATAGAAACTACCCTGAAATTTCTATAGAGCCACATAGAATAATGCAATTTAGTGACAAAAATTCAGCATGCCCTTGTAGAGATAAATAGCATCTTACTTCTGCAGGCTATTAGGATACAAAACTTAACAATTGTCTTAGAGATGATTTATGTGAGCCTTTAGAAAATGCTTAGCAAAGTTCCCCCCAAGGTATTTGAGGAAAATGACTAATTGCATTATTCTAAAATGTCCCCTAAGAACAAACAAAAATCCATAAATCATCAGTTAATGTTATGGAAAAATACACTTCCAGTGCATATCCAGGTAAAATTGCTGGTGTAATCTTGCAACAGAGGTGGGAGAATGGGAATTGCTGCAGATGATTTAACCAAAACTCCAGAACTTATGATCTATTTAAAAGCACAACAACAGCAACAACAACAAAAAGAAATATATTGCTTAGGAAGTTGCGGGGGGGGCTAAAAATATGTGTTCGGACAGACTGAAAACTCTGATTTAGATGAGTTTGTGGGTTTGGGGTGTTTTTTTTGTTTGTTTGTTTTTCTTTGTTTTGCTTGTGTGTTTTGTTTTGTGTTTTTTTTGTCCTTCCCTTCCCTTTGCCATGTACTCTTCCCTTGTGCTTTATGCCTGTCTCCTCCTGGGGGGGTGCCTTCCCGTCGCCTCTTGGCCAGCAGCAATCTTTTTTGTCCATGCTGCCTGCTGCCCTAACCAGTCACCGGCCCCCAAAAGGCAGGTGCTGGCCCGGTGCTTCTAGAACCACGCTGTTTTCCTAAGTGAACAACTGGAATTACTTGGGAGCACTAGTAAGAGAAAACTTCTTGGTATAAACCTTTTGAACTTACAGGTAGGCTTCCGCCAATAGTATTTGGCTATTTGAGTTAACAGATGAAGAAAAACAAAAACAACATCTTTTATCATAAGGATCATTTTCCAGTGCCAGAAAACTGCAATGTGGTATAGTTGTGAGTAGCAGCAGTTCAGGCTTATTAGTGCTGGGGGTGTAGTACTACATATTTATTCCTAATTTGGGCTCTGTCTAGGCGAAATTATCCATGGGGAAAGTCAGCCTGATGAACAAGGCCAAAAATAAAAGCTGTGTGCCAGGGAGCTGCAGAGCTGCCGGGGAGATGAGAGTTCACGTACTTGACCCAGCCTGTGCAATTCAGGATTTAGGATCTGTCTTATCTCTTCTTTTCATGTTGGAATCCACCGACCCTTTTTATTAGTCGCTATTTTGAGTTCTCGTTGTCTACTGGAAATTCAGGTAGAAGAAAAGCAGAATACTGGTGGTTAACTTCTGAATCCCCCTCAGCTTTGCTTATACTGGGACCGAGTAAGAGTAAACAAGAATTACGATTTGTCTGGGGCAGTGGACCATTGCTAGAAGAAACCACACATGGAGGTCTAGAAACTAATTTTGTATGTTTCCCTTACTGCCAGTTTTGTTTCATCATTTATCCAGGAGGAATCTGTCAGTTAGGGATCAGTACGTCGGTGGGATGAAGCACTGTGCGGGGACACTCAGAGCATTCCTCTAGGCCTGATTGTATTTGCTGTGTGTGTAGTCTAGGGCAGTTTCTCTAAAAAGAAGCAGGATTTCCCCATATGAAGCTTGTTCCAGCAGAAGAAATCCTTTGTAGAAAGAGAGGGATGAGTTGTGTGGAACAACAATGACAGGATGAGTAACAAGTGTTTATTTAGACAGCTTTTTTTAGTATTTGTTAAACCTCAAGTGGTTAGCTGTGGGCTTCTAGAAATGACTTTACTCTTACTGTATGGAAAAATATCCTTAAGTCTAACGGACAACAGTCAGTGTGCAATATTGTTTACTACTGTTTTTGTGACAGGCGAACGTAACACTAGGTTTGAGACATTCTCCTTTCAACATACAGAACCAGAATCCCCTAGCAGTTTTGCTGCCGTGACCAATGTCAATGCGATGTCTAGGCCCACTAACAGCACTTCATCACAGGTAAACTAAAAGCGTGTCACTGTCTTAACTGAAATGTTAACAGCTGTGCAAATATGGGCTCTTTACATCTAAGCTAATGTGAAGTTACAGTAAAGAATGTTTTAGAGTGAATTAAGTGAATTACTTTAAGAAATTTATCCCAGATTTAGTATGTGGTTCCCCTAAACCAGACAATTGGCTGTTAAGAGTTTTACAGATAACAGAACTGAAATGGATGCTTCATTTGTTGGCATTGGGCCTTTCATTTTACTTTTTTTCCTTAAATTTCATTAAATATACTGTGATATATGCTCCCAGATTTACACAAGAGCTTTTGCTCTTGGTGCAGCTATGTCAAATGGCATCACTGTGCAAATATAGTCACAGCACTTGTTAAGTCTCAGCTTTGCTATTTAAAACCTCTTGTGCTGCACTATTGGCAAAGTCTCTGGTATATAAATTTGCTGAGGAGCAGCAGAGCTCTGATTCAGCTAAGTCCTTGCAGAAACACTTTTTAAAATTCTATTGGAATTAATTGAGAAATTCATAATAATACTCAAATTGCAGGCCGACAGTTCTGTTAAGCCTGGTGGTATGCTGGTGCTCAGTAAGTCGTCGTTTTAATCTGGTGATGATGACTGGAGAACTGAATTAAGATCTGCATCCTCCAAGCAGTTTTGATAATGCTCACTTACATTCTTGAGGCCAGCTTTAAAAAATACCCAAAGGAGCATTTTAGAACAGTTTGCTTCCATCAACTATCAGCTAAAAACAGAGATCTTGCAATATGGAGTATATGAGTTAAAACTAAACTTTCTCCTGTAATCTAGAAAATTAAGTTTTTGACACTTGTAAGTTCCATGAAGTACTGAAGAGAGAACACCAGGAATCCAGTACGATCATTCAGTTTCTATCTTTTGTGTGTCTTTTAGAAAAATATTTCCATGTAGGTTGTTCTTCACTGCTAAATGTAGCTTCATTCCCTTGGAATTTAATTGTGTCACGATGAAAAACCACTCGGGTTATGCGTCAGTAAATAGGTTACAGAAGGTCTTTCTTATAGGCTGAACGTTAGGAAGAATGCAGCATTAAAGTTCTCTTAAGTATTCAAAATTAACTGTATGTGAAGTTAGGGAAGCACCCTTTGGTAGCAGTTAGAGTTACACAAGCAAGGAGTAAATCATAGAGGCGAGATGGTTTTAACATTTGTTGAAATTCCTTTAAAAAAATGATTTGGCCTCTAGAAAATCTGTTACAGAATACCTCAACTAACATGGATTTCATGTCATAAAAGCTGATAAATCTCCTCTTCTTGATTCTGTTACACAGCATAACTCCAGGAGGAGGTTGAGAAGTGAGAGCTCCTATGACATAGACAACATTGTTATTCCAATGTCGCTGGTGGCACCTTCGAAGCTGGAGAAACTACAGTACAAAGAAATCCTTACACCAAGGTTTGTTCATGACCTCCTTAGTTGCAAAATGAACGTGACAATGTTAATTAAAGCTATTGTTAACATCTAGTTAGATGTCATAATTCTAAGATGATCTTTTCATGTGCTTGTGGGGTTTTGTTTGTTTTTGTTTTTTTTTACTGTGCAGATCAGTTTGTGTATAGGAGTGGATGAAAGATGAGTGGTGGGAAGACTGGACAGCTGATAGCACAAGGGAAATAACATGATAGGTGCAGAGTGGTGGCAGATGCACAGACTGGCTAAAAATAGAAGTGGTTTTCTATCATCTTAATTGTAGTGATACTCATGGGCTTAGAAGTGCTATTGGGCTGACATGCTCTTAGTTATTTGGAGATTGCTGTCTTTTGTGTTACAGTTCACTAAAAAAGTAGCTAACAGCAAATTAAACAGAATTGTTTTAGCATATATTTAAAAAAAATCAATTTTGATACTATGTATTAAGCTGAACTTTTTCCATATAGTGTAAACACATTATTTGTAATCCACAATTCTAGAGATTTAATAAATAAATACATGAATAAAAGAGCATCTTTAGATTGCTAGAGCAGAATAATTGATCTCCTGTGCTGTAATTCAGAGTCTTAAGTACTGCAAGTTGCCTGAAATACTGTAGCTGTTCCATATTTCAATCTCTAATTTGTATTTGTTTTTATATTGTTTCTAAAGATAAAACTTGCTGAGTAACTTAACGAGTTTGTTGGGGAAAGGAAAGGTTAAATGTTGGGTTAAGAGAGGAGAATTACATTGTAAGCATCTGTTATTTGCACCTGAATGAAATTTGAAATTACTTTATCTGTAGAAACAGAAGAGTTTTTACAGCTGAAACAATGAAGCAGCATTTAGATAAACTAATTTGACTTTTATTGTTTCATTTCTAGTTGGAGAGTTGTTGAATTTCAGCCTTTGGAAAGATCTCATACAGATGATGAAGAGGTAGGCTGTATTTTAATTAAACCAACAGTTTAGTTAAATTAGATACATATTTGGGATAATCAGTATCTATTTTTCAAAGTCACTGACTTCATGCAAATCCTGTTAAGTTTCACATTTCAAAAATAAACTGTTAGGTATCAGGCTGTGGCAATGTGTCCTACCCCAGCCTACTTGACCCTGGAGTTAATTTCTGTCATCCACTACATTAAGAATTGCTGTTTGCTTGTTCTGCCCCTTGCTGTCAGTACAGTCAGAGCTCCCGGAGGATCCCTTTGAGGCCTCAGCTCCCCCATGCTCCTGGGCACTCTGATGCTGGATCCCCTAGTGTGACTCTCTTTGGGGATACCTCTGCTATAATGCCTGTCCTCCTCTCTTGTCCTTTTCTTTCATGGCCAGTTCCTGTGGCCTCTTGTTCTTGAGGAGGTAATTTGGCATTTTATGCAGGTTTCCTCAGTTTTCCTCTGTGTTCCTGCAACCCTCCTGTTGGAAGCAAGCTTTTCTGTTTTCTGCTTTGTCAGGAACAACGTACCCATCAGCATTTCCCACTCACCTTTTTCATTAGGTATGCCCACTGTGTGCTACTCTTGCTTCCTCCAG
This sequence comes from Oxyura jamaicensis, assembly GCF_011077185.1. Classification (NCBI taxonomy): domain Eukaryota; kingdom Metazoa; phylum Chordata; class Aves; order Anseriformes; family Anatidae; genus Oxyura; species Oxyura jamaicensis. The sequence continues at coordinate 6,779,055 of NC_048899.1, read as the reverse complement.
ATGTAAGAATCCACCTTTTTCTTTCAGAGTATGCCCATGGACTTTGGGGCCGGGAGATTTCTTTATCCCCCACTGGTGGGTTTGAGCTGTTTCCCAACTCCAGTGTGAACATAGCAGTGTGTCTGGTCTCTGGGGGGGCTTTCTGCTCTTCCTGTCTTATTGTGGCTCCTTTTCCAGAGTCAGAAGAGGAACCTGCCACTTCTGCTGTCCTTTGGACATCTGTAGCCTCCCTCCGGTCCCTGCTATAGGCCCCTACCAGCTGTTGTAGCTGTAGGACTTGTGTTTTAGCTTCATCCACAATATCCATTCTTGAGCTCATTTTACAGAGAATCCCTACATCCGGGATTAGGGACCTTAGTAGTAGACAGAGACTGCATTTATGTACCAGAACAGCAGGGTATGCTAAACACCCTAGACAAGGGAAATCACTGTGCTACTCCCTTGGGGTAGAAAATACACTCTCCACAAAGGCCAAGCTTCATCAGGAGAGATGTACAAGATTTTGTCACCTCCGCCACTGCCTGTTAGCTTGGTACTGTCTCTGCTAGCAGGAAACCTGCCTGATCTTCTTTAAGAGTGAGAAGGTCAAACTGTAATACACAGGAGAACTCTCCTGCGAGGATATTTAATTAAACTACGTGGAGAATTATTAATAAGGCAGCAAGGGCACAGTGCCCCTTGAGAGCCTGCTATTCATTGTGCTCTCCTTGTCCTGGTATCAGGGGTGGGTGTAGAAAAAGAACTTTGACAGTGATTTGCCTTTCTTCAGTGCTTCAAGGGACTTGCTTTGAGCACTCTGGATTTCTCTTCTAGACTCCAGATCCCATACAGACTACTTATCTTGCATACTTCTAGCTCATTTTTGCTGAATGGGCTTCAAGGAGTCTGTGAAGTTTGTGCACTTGCTGCTTGTTTAATAGCCCTCCCAGTCCATTGGTATCTGGCATTACTAGTTCGTGTATGATTCATCATTTGGCCACGAAGTGCTTGAGTACAATAAAGCAGCCTAGTCTCCTGCTGTGGTCCACTGCTTCAATATTGTCTGCCAGCTGCTGGGTATAACAAGAGGAAAGATGTCAGATGAGAAAAATGCTAAAGATTTTACTCATCTAAATCATCCTTTGCCAATTTTCTCCCTTTTTTTGGGGATCATATTAATTGGTTTGGATGTTCTTCTGAGGACTTAGAAAAGAAGGTGGCTGTTTGATCTTAATTCTTTCACTGCCTTGCTTCAGGTTTTGGGCTGAGTTCATTTGTTACTGTGTAAGCTTGAGAAAAAACATCAGAAAACAGGAGCTTTACCTTTTCTTTTCCTCACTCACAATCTGCCACTTGAAATTATTCCATGTGCTGAAATCAAGGCAAGCTTCATCTAGCAGATCATTTGCGAAGGAGAAGAGAGAAGGCAAAATTTACTTTCTGCTTTTACACAAAAGCTTTTCCTTTGCTTTCCACTGCATAGCAGTTTGTGGTGGTACTGTGTAATACTTTATTTCTGCCTGCCTTACGTGTGGCCAAATTTAAAACTCCTGGAGTTGTCTTTGCATTGTCCAACACTTAGCGATTTCTCTCACTTCATGCAATGGGCTCACACCAGAGTTTCCACAAGTTACAAACAAATGTGGTGTCCCAGATTTGTCAGGTTCTACAGGAGCTGCACTTCCAAGGATGGGAACTCAGCACTTTCTGAAAATCAGGCCCATTCATGGTACTTTAATTATTGGAGTCCAAAAAGCTTTTTATGGAGTGCCTCAGTTTTGTTTCTGGAAATTTTGCCTTACAAGGACAAACACATAAAAGTTGGACAATCTAAAACTTAATCTACTATCTGTGTCTGCTCCACTGCTCACTATAAAAATACTTAGTTTTGGGACATAACAGCGTTTGCATTTCCTGGTTTGCATGTGTGAATTTGCAGTCTGTTGTTGCTTTAGTGCAGGGGAGGGTGCGGCATGGGCTTTCCTGTTTTGTTTGCAATTTGTTTTGTCCAGGTTAAAGTTTCTGGCAAGGCATGGATATAAAGCAGTGTTAAAGTTTATTTTGTAGTTGTTTTAGCAATTGCAAATCCTTCAGAGTAATTCTTTGTGCAAGTAGTTTTGCATAAATGTTTTTATGGCTTATGACTCAGCATTTCCCATGGAGCTGATGACTGAAGCACTGACTTTGTTGTTTTGAGAACCTTTCAGAAATATTCCTGCCTGTTTGTTCCTGGTATTATTCCTGACTATTCAACATGAATGCATAGTGTCTCATAGCTTAACTAGATGAGATGGGAGGGATTCAAATCTTGGTTTGCTGTAAGTCTTTCTTTGAATGAAACCATTAGACATGCCTCACAAAAACACCTTCCTAATAGTCTTTTCTCTCAACGTCACTGCTAGATCCTTCTGGCAAGCAATGACAGCTCTTTGGCCTTTTTCAAACCACCCTTGGTGGAAAAAATAATTTTCTCTAGTTATAGTAACTATAGATTAATGTAAAGATGTTTGAGGAAATATAAAATCTTAGAAAGATGAGGAAGGGCAGAGGCTGTACTGAGCCAAGCAGAGGTCTTTTAGTCTGAGGTAATGTGATTTTCTTCTGGAGAACAAAGAATAATTTTAAAGTAAGAAACTGTATTAATGGTTGGTCTTCAGTGGAATAGGGTAAAACTCAAGTAGTTAAATCTCTGCTATCAGCTATGGAAAAGGTACAGTAAGGCTTACTTTTAATATTTTTCAAAACTTGTAGAGGAATGTGGGCTTGGGTTTTGAAAGGAAGCTCGTTAAAAATAAAGTTTCTTCCCAGCATGAAAAGTTTTGGCAATTTGCTAAGAAAAGTAATTTCAAAGTCTAAGTTTTTCTTTGAAAATTATCTTTTGTTTGCACTTCAAAGGAAATTGAGCACACAGAAAAATCCTGCATTTTCCCCGAGGGAACAACACTTCTGTAGTCCATAAAATTCTCGCTTTCACACTGTACATCATTGACCTTGGAAAGGCAGAATGTGAACTGAGAAGCAGCCCCAGATCGATGCCATCCAGGCGACAAGAGCTGGTGAATTCCAGGGGAGGAGACCCATTCGGTTGAGTTACATGAAGGGAAACAAGCAGCTAACAAAGTAGTTTGTGTTCAGCATAAATAAAAGCAAGGAGGAGTCTTTAAAAAGAAATCTTGAGCTGAGCAAACAAAGCAGGCCTGTTTGTCTGAGGGTTCCTCTTGAGTGCTGGGCTGAGGAAAGACAGCAGCACCAGCTCTGGCAAATGGGTCTCGTGGCTGGTTTGGATCACACAGAAGTCTTTTATCTTTTTCACTGACCCAGCTAAATTTGGTTGTGGGGCTGCAGCTCGTGGCCAGCAGCCTAGGTTGGAGGTGTGTGCTCTGGCAGGCTGAGGAATGCCGCTGTCAGGTATGTTTGCAGCAGCATCAGTGCGTGGTAGTATTTTGCATTCGTACCCATAATGGTCGTGCACTGCTTGGTGCTTCAAGTCCTCATATAGAGAACGGCTCCTGCAGAAACCTCAGGGCCGATAGCTGTCTGCTGCAGAGTAAGCCCTGCTGACACCGTAACCGTCTCTCTGGTAGTGCAGCTAGGACTCTGCATTTAGTTCTCTGTTTTATCCAACTAAACCAGAAGATGAATCGTGTTGCTTGTGTAGCAGTCATGAGAACTTTGTTTTATAGAAAATTAAATTGATTTTCCGTGACCTCCCAGTTCTTGGTATAGTTCTTGTCCAGGACTGATCTGGCAGTGCAGCTTCACAGCTCCTGCAACCAGGAATTTTCCTTCCTAGAATTTCTTTGCTTTTAAGGTGGGAGTGGCTGACATAAAAATCGGTGGCTGCAGCACTCCTATGCTCTTGCCAACCACGGCTTTTTAGATGAACTTTGAGGCTGAATGGTTTGGAACACTTTGAAGTAATGCTGAGCTGTGCTGGAGTGGTCCACCCTGCAGTTTGGGGAGCGAGAGGGAAGGGCAGCGCTGTGCTCATCGCCCAGCTGTGTACACGCAGCAGACACTGAAAAAAATGAAGATGGCTCTTCCTAAGTGAAGGTCAGATGTAAGAGTTGCATCTGAGGAGCTTTGCATAAAAAGCTGGCTTGTTTGACTCTACGAGCAGTTAAAAGTACATTTACATTAGGTCTGTGTTAGGTTTTGCTGGGCTCATGCAGCTAAGAAATGCTCTCTCCACAGCAGAAACCATTTTCTGCTTGGTTTCATAGCAGGAATGCGGCACCTCAGGTTTGCTGCATGCCTCTCCATGTGGAGCTATCGCAAGCCCGGTGATCTCAGACCTGCTTCTCTGTGCTTAAAGAGCACCTGGCAAATCCTGCTCCCCCCAGCCTCCTCCTAAATCAGTCTCTAAAAACTCCTTGGATTTCTGCTTGTCTTCATTTTGTGGTTTTAATGCTGCCTTGATTTTGTGAATGAATGCTTGTCTTTTTAATTTTCTGCTTCCCACCTTGGGAGAAATGTGCTAGTTGCATAGGGGTGTAACCTCTGTATCCCTTGGGGTCAACCACAGACACAAAGAAATGAACAGAAGGTGACAGCGTCCCATAAGCTGTGGCTCTAAGTGAGAGTGCCAGCTGCCTGCGTTATTTTGATGTACCCTTGTACCGCTAGCACGCGTTGTCTTGTTTGCTTGTGTTTGGTGAACAAACCTTTCCAGAACTAAGTGTATTAGCACCTGTCTTTGTTTCTAGTGATGTTCATAATTACAGCAGCTATCCCTCATTTTTCCTTACAGATAGAAGATCTCTCAGATGAAGTCTTTTCCTTACGTCATGCCAAGTATGAAGAAAGAGAGCGAGCAAGGTGGTCGCTGTGGGAGCAGAGCCGCTGGCCCAGGAGGAATAGCAGGCAGGTGTATGGACTTTGATAAGAGCGTTCCTGTGGGACCAGGGGTGGGTCGGTTGGTGCAGCAGTTTCAGAAATGCTGTTACAGGGAACTGCTAATTTATCATCTCGTTAGAGACACTACCAGGCGTAAATTGTTTTTGCAGTTGAAAAGGGAAGGCCGGGCAGTTCTGAAGCTTGCAGAACTTTGAGAACGTTGGCACGTTAGTGCTCTGGCACCACTAAGATTGTATTGCCATACACAACACACAGCTCTTGGTTTGTGCCACTCCCCGTTAGCATGACTTGAGCCACCCCTCATAACACGAGCCTTTCTTCACTGACCTGGCTCAGCTCAAAGCCTGCTGCATTCAGAGATGTGTTACTGAATGTTCCTTATGCTCATAAAGTCATTGCTGATACAAAAAGGTTAACTCTCACAAACTTGCTGTCTGGTGCAAAAATCATCTGAATCAAGTACAATCCCTGTAAGTCTTGGAAAAAAATAGTATATATAAGGCCAAACATCCTAGAGCGGCTGTATCTACAATTTTGGTCTGGGAAAATGATTCCAATAAATTTCTGCAGAATCTGCCACAACAAAAAACATACATACTATAAATGTTAGGATAACTGTTCCTGCTGTTTATCATATATATGCCTGTGTCTGCTCCTGGCTGAAATTGAATCATGACACTATGAATAAATATGCAAAGGTAGCTTTTATAATGCAGAATAAAATCAGAGGTAAAATATATTCAGGAATTAATTCTGAGCACTTTTGAACATAAAGTGACTTTAGAAGCTATACTGAAAGAAGACTAAATCTTATGAAAAATATAGACTTTATATGTACCTTTAAGTTTGAAAATCTGTGAGCTCTTTGGTGAAATCTTAGTGTAATTGGAAATGGGAAGTAAAACTGCCATGAGGAAGGTCAAACTTGTATGTGACATTTGAAATGCATGCCAGTATTCTAAATATTTGAGTTCCAATTTACAATAACAGTGAGGTCAAAATTTCTAATCTTATTACACAAACTATTTTGTCTGCTTTGGAGATTGTGGGTACCTTACCCTATGGGCTAGAGGAGCCCAGAGAGGTGGGAAAAAGGGAGTGAGGATCTGCTGTTCCTTCTTGAGTTCTGTTGGCACAGCCGGGTGGCAGTGTGGTTTGGGCACCTGTGTGTGATGCTGTGCTCCTGAGCGGGCCCAGCCAGCTGCTGTTCTGCAGCCAGGGTGTGTCTGTTCCAGCCCCGTTGCAGCTGGTTAGCTCCTCCACACAGCACTCCTTGCTTTGGCTTGCAGCAGCAGGGTTGTTAAGAATCACGTGTGTTTTTTTTCTTTAAGTAAGCAAAGCACAGGTAGCACTTGCAGAGATACTGAACACTTTGAAAAGAAAATCTGAACTGCTCCCGGTGATGTGAAAGGGCAGGGAGTAGGTCTTAAGACTCTCGTCTCTTTTATTCTGCACTAGATCCTACACCAAAAATGCAGACGGACGACACAGCCAAGATGCGGTGCACAAAGACCACCACAGCAGCTCCTGTGCCTCGCTGCACTGCACTGCTGAACCTGTTCCTGACCCAACTTCGGAAGCCCACAGCTCTGTTTGTTCAGGGATTGCGCAGCTCTGCAGGGAGAGCCAGGAAGCAAAGGTGGGTGTTCCTGGTGGCCTCTGGGTCTGCTCAGGGCCTCAGTGACCACTGGCCCTTAACCTGAACTCGAACATATCCGCATCCTTCCTTGCTCAGAATGTTGCCCTAGTTTATGTGGACTGAAGGTAGACCTCCTGTTTAGAAGTAGACGTGTGTTTTATGAATGAAACCTACCATTTGTCAACAGGTTCACTGCTCAGTGAACACGGTGCATGTTTTAGAGGCGAGTGTGGCAGGCCTGGGTTCAGGGATGCGGAGTCTTTCCTTGGGGATGCTGGCCAGGGTTCCAGACAGGCCTGATCTGATCATTTTGGGGCCAGGTAACCTGCTTGCCTGGCAGTGTGGAAAAGAGCCCTCCCCCCTTCCTGTGCTGTGCCTGCACAGTTGCAGCTCTGTTACGGGTTCAAGCCCACATGAAGGCAGCATACACTGACAGCTGGTGCCTAGCAGTGTCATATTCTTTATCTGAAGAGCCCTGCAAGCACTGTGAAGAATGACACTCATTTGTTACTTGATAGCAGAGCATTCTGCACACAGCTAATCAGACTCAACTGGATTCTCTTTTTTCCCCTTTTCTCTTTTTCCACCCTCACTCCTACCCTTCTGATTCCTTTCAGTCGGGGCTGTGGGAACTTCGAGTTTTTCCACTAAAAGATGAAGAGGTAGAAGCTTTACTGTGCCAAGATCAAGTAACGAATCAGACTGAAATGTCAAGTGCAGCTTTCCCCAGCGACTCGCTCTGTACTTCATGTACGCCCATTGGTTTGCCAGACAATAGCCATCCACCAAGAAAACAATCTACAGAAGAGTCAGAAGACTGCGAAAATGTTTGCCTGGGAATCAACAATACGAGAAAACAAAGGTGACAGGGAATAATGTGGTTCATTAAGAAAGCCAATTAAGGTGGAGAAAAGTGTAAGGTAAAATCTCTCTTGTTCACACAGCATATGACAGCACAATTCAAAACCTGTACGTTAGCTGCATATAATATATTTTCTTTCTTGCTTTGTAACAGGCAGGATAAATCCCAAAGACAACACTTTCTTCTTCCTGAACCCCAAGAGAAAGTAATTATTTCAAGCTGGAAGTCTAATATTCCCAGTGTCGGGAGTGGGCGCACATAAATTGCTGGCACCATTCACTGCTTTCTGTTGTCATATTGCCACATTCGTTAATAATCATCCTCTTTTGTTTTTTGTTTTCAAATACGTTTCTGGTTCTAGTGGATTCTGGTGCAGCAGGATATGCTGTCTACCTTAAACCAACAACTTCAACTGAACACAGAAAAACTACTTGAAAAAACAGTGGTGAGAAGCGATAACCACAGATTATTTTCCTGTGTGGCATGAATGTGTGGCAGAAAATCCACCTCTCTTTAAATGCATGCGTGCAACCCACACGTGAGAGAAGGGCAGGTGAGAACCAGCAGTCTGAAAGCAGGCGTTGTCGAAGCCTTGCATCTAGCTTAAAATCTGTACTCAGCTCTCAGTAGTGCCAGGGCATGTTTCATATAGATGTCCTTGAGCAGTAAGATAGACATAGACCACTGCATTTCAATACTCCATGTATCTGCTACTCAAAGTAGGGTTCCTGTTTGTTGTGTGGGTGTAGAGACAGGGAAGGGAAGAGGAGGCGTGTCAAATCTGATGCAGCTCTCTGGATGTTGCGTTTTGGGTCATCTTACGTCCTTAGTCCTTCAGTAGCAAATGAGGCTCGTAAGATTTTGCTTTAATATGTTAAAGATGAAGTTTAGTTCAAATTTCTGTACAGTGCCTTGCAAGAGCCTCGTAAGTATGCCAACATTTGGTGACTAGCTGAAAAGGAAAAGATGATTGATGTCTAGAAGACCAATAAAGCAAAAAGCCCCAAAGCTCTCCATTGTGATTCCAGATAGATTTTTAATTTCCCTGCAAGTTCACGGTGAGGAAACAAAAGCAAGTTGCTGAAACTTGCATCTAAATAGCATAGTTTGGAATGTATCTGCAATCTCAAGAGGTATTAACAAAGATTAAACGTTGAATGTAGGTATAAGTCACCAATGGGAAGTTTTTCTGTGTAGGACAGTTGAAGGCAATTTTATAGGAGTCTCTGTTTTTGTGCAAAATTTCCTTCCATGTGTAATATCTGGAACTGAATGGCACTGGACAGATGACCCAGTTTTAGTGTCAATCTTTTTTTGTCAAAATGACAGGAAATACACACTGGACATCTGAAAACAGTTCAGTAAAGTTTCAACACTACAACCTATTGCTACATTGTAGTTTATTGCACATTCTGATTATTTTTTTAAACACTTTTTTAACACTGGTTTGTCTTAAACTTGAATCTTGCCTCAATGTCTGATACAATAATCTTTGATGCAAGGTTGTTTTTTTTTAATTAAAAGTTATTTCTATATATATAGATACATATATGTGTGTTGTATATAGTCTGAAGTGGGTGGTGTTTTAGAAGTGGAGTACTAGCTTTAATGCTTTCTCTTGGCACAGAGACCTGCTCGGCCCAAGCGTGGCTTTGCAGATGCACCGGCCTGGCAGTGGCACTAAGCTTTGCTGTCGTACTTACGTTGCACTGGTGCTGAGAGTTACGGTTCCCTCAGCACCTAAATTCAGAGGTGAGCTGTTCCACCTCTCATCCTGCATGTGCAGCGGCTGCTGGGAGAAGCTTTCTGAATTTAAATGCCTCAAATGCCTCCAGATGTGTCGCTCTTTATGAAGAAGGCTGACCCATCCAGCTCTCACCCAGCTTGTAAGGTCAGGGCTTCCTGCCGGCTGATCCCTGGGGCAGCGCGAGACGTTTCTGCAATGCGGGGTGGGACAGGCGCAGTACGGCAGCCAGCTAGCTGCCTGGCGTGGCCTGAAGACGCTGTCAGGAAGCGGAAACGCATTCCAGTGTTGTATGGGAAGGAGGCATGGGGGGGGGGGGGTGTCTAAATTCATTTGGGGGGTGGGGGTGGGGTGAAGAGAATGTTAAAATGCGAGCAAGGAGACACAAACCAAATTTGGTCAGTCTCAGGAACTGTAAAGCTGCTCCTGCACGGCTGTTGAACCATTGTGTGGCTTTTGGGTCAGTCCCCAGTGTGGTGCTCTAAAGCAGCTGTTCGTTACCTTGCCAGCTGCAGGGGGGCTGCACAGGCGGTGGCTGATGAGAGTGAGGGTAAGCACACTTTCTTTGTCCTCTCTTTAGATGCTTTTGCTCAGCCATTGCGGAAAACAGCTAGTGCGTGGCAATGCAGCAGTAAAAAGGCTAGGCGAAGAAAGCCGGAATACTGGGAAAAAAAAAAAGCTTGTTCAAACTATAACAATGTCTATTGGGCCATACCCCGCCCCAGCCCTGTCTGCTCTCTTCTCTGTTAACGTCTGCCTCTCAGCTGGCTGGACCTGCAACAGCAGCCTGCACGTGCCTCTGCACAGAACTGCCCAAGCAACTGCGAGGCTGGAGAACTGTGCCAGGGCTCTGCTTCCTCCCGGTGCCTCCCAAACCCTTGCCAGTGCACAGCTTGTGCCATCAGGTGAGAAGCACACGCGAGCATGGTGGGCAAAGGCTGGTGGCTGCGGTTGCTGCTTTTCTGCCTGCCTCTGGCAGGGGCAGCTTGGAACAGGCAGGGTGCGTGCGCTGCCTCACCTGCAGCATCCAAACTTGCTGCCTTCTTGCAGGAAGTAGACCACACACCATGCCCTGTTCTCTCTTCACTGATTTTTCATTAGCCGTGTTTCACTGCTGCAACAAGGTTAGGAACTTGGCCACAAGACCACCCCCCCCATCCTTTCCTCTTCTCTCCCTGTGCTGCATGCATCTGCAGTTGGCATTAGTGCTCTATTTCACTCCCTGCAGCCCTTTTCCCCTGCAGAGCTGGACTCCCACCTTGGGTCAGGTTTTGTGTGAATCCTGGTGTCTTGAGGACGGCAGCGGTGGTAGGACTGGGCTGAGAGCTCAGAGCCAGGATCATGCTTGAGGCCATGAAATGGGCAGAACCCCCTGCTTGTTTTCTTTTTGAAAAGTTAGTTAAACAACATGGGAAAAAAAAAAGCTGTTTGTCTTTTGGCTGTTAAGCTGTAAGAACAGCTGTCAGCACTGTTTCCAGTGAAGGTACTACAAAGGCTGACTGTTAAGTACCAACTCAAACATATGGCAGTAAGGCCTCCATCCCCCCACCCCCCTGAAACTGGGGTGTTGCAGCCTCACAAAGAAAGCCATTTCCCTTGCACTTCATTTACCATTCTCAATAGAGAAAGGCCTAAGGCCACTTCCGTTCTGCTCCCTGCTGCTACAAGGGTTTAAATGCTTCATCTCTGCATCCAGGACCTTGATGGAATTTAAGTACAAATCCACCCTTCTGAGCCCCGTTACAGTTAAGCCATGTGCACCTCCTGCATTTTTCCTCCTGCTCAGGGATGGGCGCTGTTCCACCCTGCGCAGCGCACACCCAGCCTCGCTCGGGACGTACCCAAGTGCCTTTTATCCTGCTTTCCGGTGCGGACAGTGCCCGTGCTCTGTCAGCACACCCTGGACTGCTGTAGGCCACGTGACTCAGCGTCACCATTGCCTCCCTGCTGCTTCGTTGCGTTGCTGAAACTTTATCAGAGCGTTGCAACATGTAACGGCTCTGGGGTTTGTTGGCCTTGTAGATACGCAAACACCTCTTCTGGTTTCAAGTTGTGCAGCTGGGGTGCTTCCTCTGTGGCACTGCGTTACTGCATAGAGGAGGCCAAGCCTAAACACAGCCTAATGGATTACTTCAGTTTATGTATCAAGGCACAAAACTGGACGAGTCCTAAGCAGTAAAGGACCACCTGTTGTTGCTGTTATTTTCATGGACTCTTTGACTCTGTGGTCACAAATAGTTGTAAGCTTAGGTGTGTAAAGGGACACTGCCATAGCAACCAGCTGCACAGCCCCACCTGGGTGGGATTTACACAGAAAGAAGCAACTGAGCAATTTTCCTGTGTGTCTAATTCTCTTCTCCCACAACAGTGCTAAGGTAAGACTGAATGGAAGTAGAACTGCCACGTTTAAATAGGGACAAAGTAACTAAAACCTCCGAAAGAAAACATACTGCACGGTTCTGTGCTCAGAACACAACGTAAAGCTCTCAATCAACTGGCATGACTTTGGGCCTTTTTTTTTTCCAAATTAATGAGAAAAAGCAACGGAAATTGCTTGAATGCCCTTCAAACCAGCTTGAGATAAACTGTAGGAGGCAAATACTGCTTACAACAGCACGAAAAGTCATACTTCCAAATCCTAAACTAAACTTCTGATAGCTGTTTTTTACTGCTTAACCCTGCATTTTAAATACCAAAGCATTGACTTTTTTTCTATGTGCACAATGTTTTATACTCTACACAGCTGCTTTCCAGCTTTAATGTGTCTAAGGGGCACATGGACCATTACCTCTTTCCTAGCCAAGCTTTTTTTGGCTTCTTCTGAGATGCTCTCAGAGCAGTAGCTCCAGAAGACTCCATTTTTCTCTTGCTAGCTCTCATCAAGGGTTGCAAATGGAAACAGGAAGCCAAGACGTTTGTTCACCTAACCCACAACAAAACCACACAGGAAAACGAAGCAGCTTAGCCATCTCAGAGCCCTGCCTGCACTGTCTGCACGCCCCCTCCTTCATGGTGACAACGACCCACACTATCACAGCACCCCGTCTCCTTGCCCAGCACCGAGCGCTTTACCCTCCTGTGCTGTTCCGCTGCCGTGGGACCACAGTGGATGCGGCCCAGAGGCTGGTCTGTGCAGCACTTGCAGTTCTGGGGCTCACAGCAGGGTGTGCGCCAGCTCAAGCACTGCTGCCACAGCGCTGGTAGGTGACATGTGCCCAGCTTTGCTGTAAGAACAAATTTGACTACAGGGGTCTTGAACTGACCTGGATGCAATTGTTGAGCTGTCGGGCCTGCTCCCTTGAACCAGCAGACTGCTCGCAGCCTTTCTGTAACTTACAAGAAAAAATGCCACGCAGAACACAATAACACATTAGAGTGAGCACTACTAATTAGAGCCACGGGAGGCAGGTCTATCTAAAATGACTCGCTCATGTCCTCCTCGAGTGGGTTTTAACTGTCCTATTCCACACATCCAATCAGGACATGCTAAGAAGTTAGCGCAAACAAACAGAAGGTATGAGAACTACTTGGCTTTCTAACTATCAGAATTGAACTATTGAACAGTGGAAGAACTACTTCCACCTAGTGCATGTATATCAAGCTACATACAGTGAAATCACTTCAGTACATGGCATTCCCATATGTCACTATCATAATCATTCACTTGGACATACGCACAAATTAAGGAGGTTGGGGTCAAGATACTGCATTTTAACACTCCCCCATGGAATCCTGTCACTTTCAGGAATTTCAGTCAGAGCCACCTTACCTGGCTGTTTGAATGGTGAACAAGAAAATATTTCCCAGTTTGTGACCTGGTAAAGATGTTTAACAGACTTGTGTGGTGTTTAAACAACTTAGGTCAAGTATTGCTACGCAGTAAAAGCCAACCAAAAATATTTCTATCATCCACATCTTTACCCAGCCCTAATAAACTGCATTTTCCCCAAACTTACTATTCCAACTACTCATTTTTGACAGTCAATTTAAAGGAGACTTACCACACCAGGAGAAGTGTGTTTAATGCAGACATTGGAAAAGTTTTGTAGGAATGCACAGATCAAGTGACAAAATACAGACAGCAGAAGGCAGGTTCATAAGAGTCTTCCACAAGAGATTGCATGTGGTGATGCTACACTCTTCTAGCAAGCAAAAACTGACTGAATTTTAGTTCGATCCACTCAGCATTAAAGGTTGTTGCATAAAATTAGCCTCCACAGAATCAAGAAACAGGTTCAAACCATTGCATTTCCAACCCTGAAAGACAGCCAGAATGTTTTTCACTGCTGCTTGCTTCATTGCAGTGAAGGAATGATTCCTCTGTTCAGCAGCAACAAATTTCCGTAATTAATGTTCATCCAGCCCTCCCTTAACGCATGAGAAACAAGGGCTCTCCTGCACGCACAGAGCCTTCTTGACCACTGTTCGAGTAGGTCTCATCGATCCAGACACCGCTTTTGAGCAGCTTCTGAACACACATTCCTTAGAAGATTGATCACAGATCTTGGATCTGCGCTCCTCATAATAGCACTGCCAGATACAATCATATTTGCACCTGCCTGGAAGACATCAAACACCCACTCAGTAACATGGAACAGACCCATTAAGACTTTTCTTGCTGCAAAACACGCAAGGAGACAGCAATTTGTAGGCTGATGAACAAATGAGCACTACGTGCAAGACACAGGTAACATGCCTCTAACTCCACCTGCAAATCAGCTTTGGACCAGACAGCACCTCCCCACACAGCTAGCTGCTTCACCACTGCTCCTGCTAGCTGAGTATACAACAAACAACTTAGGAGGGGCTTCAGCAGCCTCTATTAAAAAAAGGCACAAATGATTTTGATACTGTGTCAGCTTTACTGTTCCTTCCAAAAATGAATGCTCAAAAGGCTCGTCGTCCTACGCTCTATTTTCTGAGGGATGACTGAGACTCTTAACATACTGACCAAGGGTGCTGCGCTGTTGCAGCCTCTTACCTCTGCACACTTGTGGATGGTGTCAGGCCCAACTCCTCCATCCACTTCAATATCCAGCGACGGAAACTGCGTCCTCAGCCATTGAACCTGAGAGAAGCATTAAAAGGTTGGCACTGAGAGCCACGCTCAGCCGCACGCAGCCTCACACACGGTTTATTCTCACACACAAAGTTTATTCCGTTCCCCACTACTCTCTGTATGGTTAACTTCACGCTCACTAGGTAGGAGGCATGGGTTCACCTTTGGCATCATATCTTCCATAAATTTCTGCCCTCCAAACCCCGGTTCCACTGTCATCACCAGCGCCATGTCTATCTGGTTGGCCCAGGGTGCCAGCTGCTCGACCGTCGTGCCAGGTTTGATAGCCAGGCCCACCTGCGGGAGAGGACAGACAGACCCAGCTGCACAGACACGGCAGGACGGACCTGGGGCGGGCAGGAGTTCGGGAAGGCCGGCGTGTACGGCACGGGCAGGCCGCGTTTCGCGGAGCGCCGCTTTTCGCGGAGCGCCGAGGAGCGCGAGGGCACGGCCGCCCCCGGCCCCCACCTTCATGCCGTTCTCCCGGATGTCCTTGATGAGCGCCCCGGGGTTGTCGGCGGCCTCCAGGTGGAAGGTGTACTGGTTGGCGCCGGCGACGGCCATCGGCTTCACCCACTGCTCCGGCCTGGCCACCATCATGTGCATGTCTGCGGACGGGGACGGGACGGGACGGGAGGGGAGGGGCCGGGCGGCGCCGTCAGGGCTGCGGAGAGCCGGGCCCGGCCCCGCGGCGCCCCCCGGCCGCTTACCGAAGAAGGGCTCCTGGCCCAGCCGGCGGCGCAGGCTCTCCACCACGGGGTGCCCGAAGGTGATGTTGGGCACGAAGTGCCTTGGGGCCGAACACACAGGTTACTCCGCGCCGCGCGGCCCCGCCGCCCCGCCCCCCCGGCCGTTACCCGTCCATCACGTCGAGGTGCAGGTAGTCGGCGCCGCACTCCAGCAGCCGCCCGCACTCGGCGCCCAGCGCCGCCAGGTCGCCGTTGAGGACGGACGGCCCGACCCGGCACCCCGACGCCATCGCCGCCGCCCCGCGCATGCGCCGCCGCCGCGCGGGCGCACGGGACTACCGCCCCCACGCGGCCGCGAGCGCCCCGCCGCGCCCGGCGCCATCTTGGCGGCTCCGCGCGCTTCGCCCCGCGGCCGGCCCCCCTCGGAGCCCTCCCCGGAACCGGCCTGCCCTCAGCCGGCCTCCCCGGAACCGGCCTCCCCTCAGCCCCTCTCCCTCGCAGCCCCACGCGGCGCTGCGCAGCAGGCGGCCGCACGCACACAGCTCTGCCCTTCTCGCCAGGCTCTCGCCAGTATTCAGCCGGCGAAATAACAACGTCTGCGGCTAATGCTGAGGCGACGGGGCTGGCTGAAACACCGACACGACTCATACAGCCCGGCCGCTGGTTGAACACAACACGCACTTAAGGCCTCTAACAGTAATTAAGCAGCATCGTTTGTCGTCACAGCGATACACCAGTTCCGTTATGGACAAGAACGCACAAAACCAGCTCGGTACAGGTGTGTGCACCTCATGGCGCAGCGCTGAGTGCAACCGGCCCCACAGTACGACACGAGGAAACAGCAGCCAACTGCCCGCCTGCTCCATCTCTCCACAACCACCTAACGAAATCAAAGCCATCCACCAGGCCACCTGAATCATAAAACTGAATTACAGACTACATCATTTATAGGCTGCACTGTTTCCTAACAGGGTAGACATTAAAAAGAGGCATTTCAGTCCTTGCTATGGCTTACTACTGTGAATTCACCGGTGACAGCAGGAGAACTTAATGGCAACGTTTATCACATATATTGAATTAAATGAAGTAAATCACAGTTATTTTCTCAGCGTTAGAGCGAAGTACCACGGTGAGGTTATCCACTTTTCATTAAGGTAGATTCTCCCTTCTCCTTTTCAGCAGAAAAGGTCACTCTATAAAATGCACCATGAATTCTGCATGTGTAGCATCCCAGCTGTTTACTCAGCTTGCATCTAAGCTCTCCTCCTCCCTGCCCGCCTGCAACCCAGCCTACCTTGGGATTTGAAAGCGAAGCTGTGTTTTTTCTCATTTGTGCGTCACTGTTAATAATAAAACTTAGCATCTGGAATTTAGCAATTCTTTGAGCCACCTCCAAGCTAGGAGATAATCCAGAGCAGTCTGCCATAGGTAGCTGGCGCTGGCTCCAGCTTGCTGAGGAGATAAGCAGCAGTACAGCACGTTTCGGTCAGCAAAGCAAGCAGTTCGTCATTCAGGACACCCACTGAGCAGCATTGATGCTGCCACCCAGCTCCCTTACAAAGCCACGTACACTTTAAGGTTGCGTTAGTGCACCACCTATGGATAGATGGATGGATGGATGGGTAGATAGACAGATACAGACAGACAGACAGAATTTGCCTCCAATGCAGAGGATGCAGCACATGCTCAACACCCCTGAGCCTGGGAGAAGGATGACTTTTGCTATCATCTGCAGATGTTTGATGTGCACGAGTTCCCTCCTCAGACTGGTATGTGCAGCTCCCATCAAATGTGAGCGTTTGGCAAATACCGGGCCATGCAGCCCGAGGGCTCCTTGGGTTTGAACAGGCTGAAACCTGCTGCCAGGTACACAGTTAATTTTCCACACAACAGCAAAAACTGCATGCTGCACCACAGCAGTGAGACTATCATTTGTACAGCAGTACTTTAAACAGCTATTTTGGAGTTGTTGATGAGGGATGCGAGTCCTTTCTTTGGAGATGGATAGGATATTGTTCTATCTCCGCAGTAAGGCTGGTTTATGACGCATACGTTCAAATTACAAGCCCCAGGGGCCAAACTGGTAATTAGCACATTTTGCAAACTCTCAGGGTGATCTAAGACATTTTCCTCTGCACAATAATGCCACGATTACAAACCGCAGTATCTAGCTCTTCTAATGTAAGCTGAAAAAGGCTTTATGTGAATCCCAAAGCACAGGGTAACTTTGGGCGTTGCTTTTATGATTTCATGGTTTGATTCACAGCTGTTTTGCAGTTTATCTGTAAGCAGCTAATGGATAAATTCACATTTCAGTGTAATTCCATGATGCTGCAGCATAGCCCATACCTCAGCTGTGACTTCAGCTGATCCCCCAGGGGCATCGCCTCCTAGGTATAAATGTAACATGTATATATCTAATACTTGCAGCCATCAGCATTACGTACATAAAATGGAACCTTTGTAAATACAATCTCAGCATGCCAAAAATAGAATCTTTCATCAAGTTTCTGCCCTGCAATATCCATCTTTTGTTTACAATGTACATATATATTTATATTTTATATATAGGAACATGAAAATACCATATATAAATATTTACTTTAAATCCCTATATATCTAAGTACGTAAGACAGCATCAGTGGAGCAGTTGCTAGGTACCGGAAGGTCCATGCATTCCAGATGCGGTTTCTTGTTTGTTTTTTTTTTTTTTTAAGCTATGGGGATGAATTACTCAGTACATTAAAGCAGGACAGAGTGGATTATTTATACCATCTGCAGACCACTCACCCCCTGCCCATCTATATCTGCGCACAGCACGTGCGTTCCTTCTTATGGCATGTACTGTATTTAGCTTTACAGAGCAAATATTTTTGTAGCACAAGGGCAGTATCTTGCAAAGTGGAATGAAACCAACAGACAAAAGTAAACTCAACTAAAGGCTGCAGTGTCAGAAAAAAAAAAAAAAAAAAAGGGTGGGGTATCTAATTGCTCCATGGTGCTTATCATTGCTCCGCAAGTTAGAAACAGTCCCAGGCTTGTGAAAATTGAGCTTTAGATTGGTTCTTTCTGTCAGCATTTTCACTGTCAGTACCAAACTCTAAGAGCCTTGGATACAGCTGCTATATAGCCCTCCTCTCAAAAAAGCTACAAAAATAAATCTTGGGCAGTCTCAAAAGAGGTTTCTCTTTCCTGTCTTGTACGGTACAACAGCCTGCTTACCCAAAGAGGCTGCTGATCGAAGTACATGGCTGCCAGATCAAGGTTTTGTGGACCACACCTACTTACCCACACCTCCTACCCTGAGAATTTTTTGAAAATTCTCTGCTCCTACAGTCTTGCCCTGAACAGAAATAGATTTCGCAAACAGAAATTAGCTAGTCTACAGCAACAGGCTGTTAGCTATATTCTGCTTTTGGATAATAAAGTGCTCATTTGAATTAGTTACTAGTTACCAGGGAACTCAAAGGAGAAGGTACAGTTTCTCTCTCTCCTCCCACTACTGCACTTCCCCCAGAGTTAAACGTGAGATTCATCTAGATCGACGTCGGTCTCCCCAAGCTCCACGTGTGTGAAGCTGAAGTGAGTGGCCAGCAAGGGGTTCTCCATCCCATTGTCCTCACTGATGTGAAGGACCGTGTCCCCGTGCTGCAGTAAGCTGGTGGTCTCAAGGCCAGCGTAGTCCTCGGTGTCAGAGAGCTGGGTGGGTGGGGTGCTTTGTGCTGTGGCTGGCCGGGACTCCAAACCCTCCTCTTTTTCTTTCTCCTTCTCAGTAGAAAGTGCCTCGCTCTGCAATTGAGGAGAGCCAGTGGTCATGTTCAGAGAAAAAGGGAGAGGGGAGGAAGAGCTAGGGAACACCATAAAGTATTTTCTCATTCTGAACTACTTTTTATCATTAAAGGGCCATCTGCAGATTATAAATCCCTAAACATCTGCCCTAACAATTATATTTTTTTTTGCTGGTGAATGAAATTTGTAACAAAAACTAGAAAAGTTGTCTGCTTTCTGTTGTTAACACTTCCTCATTTAATTCGATAGTATATTTTCGAGAAAGGTGTCCTACACTTGCTCATGGCAAAGTCCATACACCCAAAAGACACGAGATTGCTGGAGTATCAAAGTGACCACAATGTCACTAATGTGTTGAAGTGGCGATTGCGATTGTCTCTCACTGCGCTCAGTGGTGTCCAACAAAGAAAAATGTTGGACAAGCAGCTTCTTTTGAAATGTGATGCTTTTGCTAAAACAACCCTGAGTGAGTTTTCGAAGTAATCCTTCCTGAAGGACTCATGTCTCAGAGAACAGGCTGTAACTGCCAGCTGATGGAAACTTGCACAGGTCCAGAAAGACTTGTAGGTATGACGGAAAGATGCAGGAAATGCATTTACAAATTAAGAATTGCTGCAAAGACTGAGAAGCGAGTAGTTTACAAAAGTAGAGCGTAGGACAGCAAATTCAGCCTTAAGAAAAGACGCTGCCTTTACTCATCAGCCAGCTTTTGTTCTACTGCTGTAATGCAGCTATAAAGATTCGCCCTGCGATTTAAATCAGCAAAGCTGAGATGAAGCAGTGGGCAGACACGAGATAAAACTGTCAGTCGTGTTACCTGGCCAATGGCCTGGCTGTGGAGATCAGCTACAACGATGGCGGGCGAGGAAGTCAGCACGGGTTTACTCGGCGCTTCCTGCTTGCTGCTCCCCTGGGGGCTGCTGTGGCTGCAGCCCTGTGGCTGAGCTGCTGGAGCCGGGGGAATGGCTGGGGACGGTGGTGTTGCCTCAGGCTGAGCTTCAGTGAAAGTCACCGACCGCTTCTGCTCCACTGAAGGGTGCAAAGCCCAGAAAACGGAGTATTAAAATGCTATGATTTGGGAAGGAAAACACAGTAAGAGAGCAGAGAGCATCCTAGTGTTTTTACAGCTAAGACGGGATTCGTGATTCATTCCATCTTTATAGGCTGTCTAAATGGCGTCCCATCTCAAAGCCTTTTACTCCTGGGCTTCCTCTAAAGCCACAGCGAAGAGTCAGGGATCTCCTGAAGACTGTTGACCCTACCTGTCTTTGTCATGGCTTGGTGAGATAAATATCACCCACAACATCTTTCCACCCCAGAATATAATGAATTGGATTCCCATGTGACTCAGGCATTTTTGCCCGTAACTAAATAAGAAAACTAAGATCAAATACATATGGGAGTTGCCCCGGGTTTTGCAGGAAAATTGGAAAAGAAAGAGGGCAGCTGATTACCCCTCATTCCTGCCACTGACTGAGTTCGCTACCCAGCAATAACAAAGAATATGAGGAGTTGACAACAGCTAGACTAAAGCTTAGCAGTAGAACGAATATCCCTGCTCCCACTCTTAGTCATTCTGGTCAAGTTTTATGGTCCAAGTATCTCCAGCAGCACTGTTGCCCCAGCACAGTCCTGGCTGGAAACCCAGCAAGTTCTGAAGCAACCTTTGCTCTTCCAGGTGTTTCCTCCAAAGCTAATTGCACACTTCAGATATACAGAATAGAGCTACCCGCTCTGCTCGACAACGCTGACTCCTGGAAATATATTGCACGGACAGTCCCATGTTAATTTCCATATACGGCCCTTAAAACTCAGAACTGTTAAGCTTGCAAATGGTGGCAATTTTCCTTTGTTCTCCCCCTCTTACTAGCAGCTTCAAGATTTGCACATCCAGAGCACAGACAAGGCATCCTGAATGGAGGACACATACCCTAGATCCTCCACACTTTTAAGAGACACGATCATAGACTGCCCATGTCCAGTGTTACCTTGCTGGCCTTGAATCATGAAAGTGTTTTGAGGGGGCGATTTTCTGATCCATTTACTAGGGAAAAGGATAAGCATGCTGGGGCTTCCCTTTAGTACAGGCTAGTGAAGAGCAAATTGATGGTAACAATTTCCAGTCATTACCAACCTGAACACAAACTGGTTAAACATGGCACCTCTTATTTCTGTGATGAAATCAGCTTACCTATTCTTCAAGCGTGCTAACTTTTCCTTTAATCTAAAACAATGACATTGTATTTTCTACTTTAAAATATGAAGTGCTGGCTCTGGAAACGCAGCACTGTCTTACCGCTAGGTTTCGGTTTTGGCTGGATGCTCCGCCGGGTGGTTGAAAGTCGAGCTCCGTGACGGCTACGGGGTTCAGTTTGAGTTTTTTGACGTGACAGCAGTGGTCGTCGAAGCTAGATAATTGGAAGAAAGAGTCATGTTAGGCTGAGGTACGTTCATGTACTGCACAATTTGTCCTCTGCAGGGAGGATACAGATACATGTTTTCAGGTTTCTATGGCTCAGACATCTCCTTCATATGAAAACAGCTACTGAACTTCTGTGTTTTGTATCTTTTCAGTTTCAATACCAAATGTATTCGATGTGCTTTGTGTAACCATCATTTGAATTGAAAAACAAAACAAAACAAAACAAAACACCACAAAACCAACAAAAGGGCACGGAGTAAAGAACTGGGGGACTCAAAGTGCACCATCTTTCTTACCAGTTTGCCAGGTCTCACAGCTACAGTTTGCACTATGGTCCTGCTACCTTAACCAGAGTATCACAGAATCCGTAAAAGGGAAACATTACATGCAGAAATCATTTCAAAACATACAAAATTAGAAAAAAACAACAACAACAAAACAACTCAAAGAGAAGGAAAGGTTTGTTCACTCCCCATGGTCTCACCTGCCGTAGGCCTCTCTTCCGCCCCAGGGGTTGCTGCAGAAGGAGGTTCTGCTGTCCCGGCTCACTCTGCACGCTTGCCACCCTGTTAGATGTCGACAGCGTTAGGCCAAGCACAGAAGCACCCTGTGTAACTAGCAGGTGTCCTGGCAATTGTGACTGACAGAAAAAAATAAGTAGGCAGATAAACCACTAATGGCACAGTCACTTCAAAGAGCAAATACTGTCTTTGAAGGATGGGGGGGACGTGTCTGTTGGGTCGTGGCTTCCAAGGCTTAGGAGAGGGTGGGAGGTGGAGTCATGGCATTCAGGACTTGGCCACGCACAGGTAGCATCCAACTATAAATAACTGCAAATTTCAGTTTTCAGTCATTGATTGATGCATCCCACTGAGCCAACACTCACTTCTCTGCATCCTTTGCCACATAGGCTTTGTCAACAAAGGCAAGAATATGAGCTCCTAGCTCAAAAGCCTTCTTGCTTGTGTTTCCGTTTTTAAGGACAATGTTGTAAAAGCTATTTTTTTCCTCCCAAATAGACTCCATCACCTCATCACAATTTTGTCATCTGGTTTTAATTTCAATTTAAGTCAACAAACAAAAAACAAACACAAAGTGACAAAGGATCTATTCACATAATGGATGCATGAGTTATGTGAACAACGCCTCACACTCAGCACTTGCAGCTTTGAGTCTCTTTGTAGCGAATGAACAAAAAAATACAAATAAACATAAATTATATATATACATTTATAAAAGCACACATTTTTATTTTTTAATACCTTGGTACAAAGCTGAAAATCTGCAGTAAAACAATCTTTAGCAATAAAACAGACTCGGCTACACACCATCTCATTCTACTATTCAATTGATCATTAAATCTACTTCGTACAAAAATACCACCCTCCCCTCATTTTCAAAGTAGCATATTCCTCCAAACAGTTAAAAATTGTTCATTTAGCAGACAGCGGTCACAAAACATTTTAACTGAATGAACTACGTCTGGGAAACATATGGTTACAATAGCAACTAACATTTAGATGGACTTCCTTTAAAGAAGGCAGCTGCTTATTTGGGACAGACTGGAATCCACTGAGCCACACGTCCTATTTAAGCAACTCCCAGCTATATCTGGAATGCACTGTTGAGGATTCGGTATTACAATCCATTTTGCCTTTGGCCCGCATTAATCTAAAGAAAAACAACATTCTTTTCTCTAGATGTTTTCCTTGGATCTCCCCAGAGGAGCTCAGTACCACCAACAGAGTGAAGGTTTAATATCTGCCCTTATGGGAGTGGAGGGAGAAGGCAAACCTAAGGTTTGACGTGGTCAGACAAGACATGAAGGATATCTGTGGAGGGACTTAAAAAGTCCTCTCTCCTGAACAACTCATTCTTCCCTTTGGCAGAAGTTACTGCACATCATAGGTTTGGTAGAAGAGAACATGAGAGCTTCCTGGTCTGCTTCAGGTCAAAGTCTGGTTAACTGAGCTCCTTCCTCTCTGATCAGTTTAAACCGAAGCCAGACTTTGCATTTAAACCATATGTATGTGCTTCCACCAGCTCTGCTGGCGAGACAACTGGCAACTTCAGGGGAGAGACACTACCTTCAGCCCCCGAAGCTGTTTCTCTTCTCGTCGTCTGACCACAGCCTCCTAAGCCTAGCCGTGCCTTCGGCAATCTCACCACAGCTGCAGTGGTTTGGAAAAAAGGAAAAGCTTATGCAAGCTCAAAGCCAGAACAAACAAGATATATTTGAGTCCTTTTCTCCCCCAGACAGCCCTTCCAAATGAGATCACCAGCCTCTGAAACATATTTTCCAGCTTTTACGTAGGGTATTGACATGATTTACATACAAAGCATCCTAAACATCATGCAAACACCCGTCTATGAATAAGCAGAGTCCTCAGAGTTACTTCCTGCGAGCAGGACCGTGTTCTTAACCCAGGCAGTAACTGCAGCACATATGACTGGTAGGTCCAGAAGCAGCACATTGTTCCTTATTAGAGCAGAGAGACCGCACTCAAATTAGTCTTTTGATTTGTGATCCTGACTACCTGAAATTACAGCTTGTAGAACTTTCCTCATCTCCTGTTTCTACGGTTACATAAAAACTGATTCCTGCCAGTATGTGAATTAAGTAGGAATTGGCTTGAGAAAGCCTTGAAAAAATAATTTGCTGTTGGACTAGCTTTTGCCAATACTGTTACAATGTCTGATGAAGGAACAGTAGCTCTTGGCTCTGTGGGTGAGGTGACATACCTGTCTGTAGCAGGCAGACTACAGATGTATTCAGTACAAAAACACTGTTTAGAGTGGTAAAACAAACTCACTTCACATGCATCCTGAAAATACTTCGAAAAACTCATTAGATAAAGAGAGCAGATGGTCCACATGAGGGCACAGAGGCTATACATGAGGAGAAAAATGATTCCCATGGAGTAACCTGTGCACTTAAGACAAACAATAGAAAGGTGAGCAACAGAAAGGCTGGATTTCGTGTCTTCCTGCTGGAGTCTGTGGTTTTCGGCCTGGCTTATATCATAAGTGAAATGAGTTTAGTGAGCTGGTGGATGCTTATTTCCAGCACTGAATCATTACGCAAATTGGTATAATTCAGGATGATCTTATGAGCTGAAATTGCAGATAACTATGGCAGACAAATGGTGGATCAGAGAGCAGCACAGTTTTACAGAGCTGCCAGCACACAGCACAGTCCTGCTGTGGCTGTCTTTTTGCCTTTTATCCCCAAATTTTGAAGAAGGGGGAGGTGGGGGGAGGGTGAGGTGGGGAGAGAGAGTCATGAAGACTGCAAATTTCAGATGAGTGGCTGAAATTTCAGATACAACCTTTCACTTTGTGAGGGCTTGTTTTCACATCAAAGAACGGCACTGCTGATCGTATTTCCATGAAAATTAGTGTGGCAGACAGATTGTTGACTCCGTGTAAACCCTCCCTCCTTTTCTGTCTCTCCCTGTTTACCAGACCTGACCAGGAATATACTGCTTTTCCGGCAGCCTGTGGAACCCAATCAAGGAACACTGAATCAAATGCCATTTCAGCTGGCAGAACCTTTCCCTCCTGGGGCAATGTGATCAATAAGGGGTTTGCTGCACTACATAAATTTATTTGGGATATAAATTTATTTGGGAAGAACAAAATAGAAAAATTTCCTGCCCATCACAAAGATGCTCAATCACTCCCTGAGTATCTCTGTCAGAGGTTTTAACTTCACAGTAATGTTACTCCTGCTTCATAGTTAGGGCAGACAGGTGAGTAAAAGATCAAACAAACCCAGCTTCATGGGAACATGTTGCCATCCCTACATGAAATGACAGCCAGTCACACAGTGGGGGGCTAAAAGAAACTTTGTTAGGCTGGAATTATAAGCGATAAACCATGCAGCCAAAAAAAAAAAAGGACAAAACTAAAACACAGACAAAGGAAACAAGGAATTTAAAGGTCCATTAAAGGTGTACATGCTTGCCAAGCCACTGTGGTAGAATGTACACACTATCTACGTCCCAAGGCATCTGAGTGATGGGGTTAGTGGACAAAGGCCAGTGGAAAATGGATTAAAATGTAGATGAACTCCAGCTCTTGTATTCCCAGACACATCCTAGTCATGTTGGTGTTAGATCTGCTATGCTTGCAATATGAATTTGCTCTGATTTTCCCTGATAGGCACCACGAAGCTAGGATAGGCGTAACTACAAACATTAAAGACACTATCTTTGTACAACAGATTTCCATTACAGAGAGTTCTCATTTTTCCTTTCCTGATTTATGGAAATGTCCTTTCCTCTCAAATTATTACTACAACTCATGATGCTGGATACGTATGCTACAAGTACCTCATGCTATCTGTTTACTTCTGAGCACCCTAAACGCTGTCCCCTTCCTGTCTTCCCTGCTTTTCTACACAGCTGTCTCTAATTGTTATAGAACAAGGGGAACAGGCTTTATTATTTCTTGTGTTTATCACTATTTAATTCATTTAAAACTCCTACCTTCCATAGAGGTCTAGTCTCTATCTGAGTTATTTCTTTGTGTCAGTTGACTAAACATCAGCTTTTGAATTCAGAAGGCAATCATAAACTGTTGCTACTGTGCTCCAGCCAAAATCGAAGTTATGTAAGAAAAACCAAAGCCTGCTTTATTCAAAGTTGATGTTCCTGAATGTAAAAACACATTTATTCTGTCCTGTGATCCCCATAGCACAATAAACTCCTGCAGCATCTGCTTCATTACTTCTGTGCTTTAGAGGAGGAATCCAATTTGCAAATTTAACAATGCAGTTGAAATGACTTTTCTCGCTCACGGAACTGTAATCTAGCTTCTTCATATAAATTTGCAGTATTTCCCCATCTTCATTTCTTTCTAAGGTTTTGCAGCTCTCATGCCTGCTACTTGAAAAAAAATAATAAACCTTAACAGAATTGACTCCCAAGTACATCTGTTAAGCTCTTTATCTAAGAAAAGCTCTGTACCAAAGAGCAGGGCAGAGGATACAGTGTCCTGGTCCCTAGCAAAAATTGGTCTGACAGAAATTAGTAGGAACCCACTGTACAGTTGATTGCATTTCACGGTTCAAAATAAATTACTGCTTTTGAACTCATCTGTTGACTTGGCTGTCTCATATTCCTCAGCCTCATCACTGTTATTAGGAGTGACTCCCACTTAACAAGATCAAAACATTTCAAACTCAACAGTGATGTAACCTGGTATCAGGTCACGGCGGCTTTAACTCAGATCTAGACCTTCTCCTCTCTTCATCCTCCTCAAATAGGGTGAGCTTTTAGCTCCACATAAGGGATGGCCCTTGGTTTCTTTGGTTGAATGGCTTCTGTTCTCTTTAAGCATGCTCAGATGACCATGCAATCAATTTTCCTGTGTCACAAAAGCAGATAACCATATTCCTACCTCTGCCAACAAGCTGATGTCTTTTCCTAATGCCACTCCTACAGCAGCACCATTTAGAGACCAATCTGCCAAAGCAGGATTCATGCACACAAAGGCCACTATGAATCATGAGATGATCTCAGTGACACAACCAACGATAAACTCTCCATTTGTCAGCAGAGAGGGATGGACAAATGAACAAAGCAGCCTGTCCCCACCCCAAACGCCTCTCAGCGTATCCACATCTTCAGCTGGGGTGGTCCAGTAATGAAGTAGTGTGTTATCCTAGCCCTGCCAATGGGATGGGCCATGTTCCCCTGGGAGGAGACAGAGATGCTCTTGGGACTCACGAGAGCTCTCTGACCTCGTGAGGATGGGTTGTGAGGTGCGAGCAGAGCAGTGGGATCAAAAGGATGACTGGCACGACTGAGGTGGCTGTTAAAGGTGCAGACCTCCTTTCCAAGCTCACTTCTGACCCATTTGACAGGCACGGCCCTAACAGTGCCTGCACACAAAGTCCCCTGTCCACAGGTAATGGTCAACAGCTTGGCCTGAACTCCAGTTCTGACAGGGCAATTTTAAGTATGGATTCATGGTGTTCACCTGCAAGCTTTCTAAAGCTGCCATTTGAGAATTGGGAATACTTTGCAAAAACAATGAGAACTGCTGCAAAGCATCTACAGAGAACTTTGTTCTGCAGGAGTTATCGTAATTAGTTTTATTAGTGAACGTTAAAGAAAACAGCTTGATATTGTTATTAAGTCTTTTGTGGTGACAGCATCGTGAGATGAATGGAAAAACAGATGTCTGTTTTGTGTAAGCCTCCAGACTAATGCTTGTAACAGGCTACAGCTAATGCCTCATGGATAATCTTTCTCATGCCTTTCAAGCAATTGCTAAACAAGGGGAGAAACCCAGGCTAGCCAGACAGACCACTACTTCACTTGCTATTTCCCCTTCCCCTTAGCTTCCTTCAAGTTATTGGCAATCAAAGCTGAAAACTGAAGGTGGGTTGCTACACCTTTGACTTGCAGGCCTGAATATCAATGAGCCACAAGAGACAGAGATGGAGAGAGCAACAAAAGGTGAGGGGAAGAGACAGAGGAGATTGGGAACGGCTCGTTTCCCAGCACACACACTGACAGACAGGTAGTGTTAACACTGTACCTAGAGAGGCTGCCCTCAGTGGCCAGGCTCGGGGAGTCATCGAGGACATTAGGTTCACTGCAGGAGGGGCAGGGAGATTAAGAATTTAGGGAAAGAAAATGCAAAAAAAGCATGCGATTGTCTCTGTTTTAAAGGGAAAAAATATCAACGGAATAAAAAGTAAAAAAGGACGGTAACATTAATTGGTCTCGCACGCTCAACAGCACATACATGAGTCAGAGGAGCTGAAAGAACATCTGATAACAGGAGCAATTCTTAGAGGGAGTTTACGCTACATGGAGACGTCTACATCTCTGCTCTGAACTGGGGAGCTAAGGACTTCAATAGGATGTGTTTCCACAGGAAATAAGGTCAGGGAACTGTTTTCAAAGCCATTTTTCCTGTGGCATTTTCATTTATTTTGGTTCTATTTACTTCCAGCTTCATAGAAGGCTTTTTTCTTCCCTCTTCCCCATGAGGCAGTTCTTCCTGAGGGAGGACTAATCTGCCTCCCAGGAGCTACAGACCACTCTCATTCTGGTACAACTCTATGGACAAATATCTGGAAAACAAGGCCTTGAAGTGCAATGAAACTGTAAGTAAACAGCTGGCCTGGATCCTGGCAAACAAGTACACAATCACTTTGCTTTTCTACACTTCAGCCACTGAGTCAGGAGCAACTCTCTCAGCCACAGGAAAATCATGAAAGAAAGAAGGCAGTCTGCTGGGTTACCAGCAGGAAAGCAATAATAATATTACTTAGCATTAATTAGTTTACATTTGTGAGGCAGCCTGAAAGCCCAGAGACCATCCATAACTAAAAAGGGCATGATGTTGTAGACTCTGATTGTGCTTGCTGAGCTTGTACTTTCCCTGCACAGATGAAAAATGATTCTCCTGGTATATGGTGTACATCAAAAGTAGAGAGTAAAGCTCTGCTGTAATTAAACTCTTTTTTTTTTTCTCAGAAGAAACATGACTTGGGATTGCACAAAGCAAACATTGCTATCAGTCAGCTGTGACTCCTATGAAGTTTTTGCATTCAAGATTGTAGTGAAAGATTGGGGAAAATGCAGTCTTGCATATTAATTTCTTAAGAAACAAAGGGACTGAATCAATTGGGTTCAAAAGTCAAATGAGTTCCTGTAAGCCCTTTTGTGAAAACTCCCAGATAAAATCTGTGTAACTCCTCTCTTGTAAATCACTTCTCCTATCTCTGCTGGTATGTACCACAGCTGTTACTTTTCCTTCATGTATCAAGGTTATTTCGTTACTTCCAAGCAAGACTGGGAGGGAACAATGTTGTTTGATTTTCCAAGGCTGGTCAAGAGATAATGCAGAATTTGCTGTTTAAAGGTTCAAAGGAGTTAACAAAAATTAATCTATCCATTGTCAGATATCTTTGGATAACTATGCCACAGAAAAACAAAACAATAAACACTGTTTACTTAGAAAAAAAGTCACGTTTAACTGCAAAACTTCTCTCTACGCTCTAAAGACGCACATTTTCCAAATTCCTCTCTCTTTCTCACCACTCCATGATAACCAGGAATAAGGCATTCAAGGGTATCTCTATCAACATTAATATTTCTGGGTTTAAACTGTTAAATCCCATCCTTCAGCTGGACATTCGGTGTCCAAGATGAGCTAGTTACTGTTCTAAGAAGGATAAAGTCTGCACGGGGGAAAAAAAAAAAAAAAAAAAAAAAGTAAATCAAACAAACTACCTCTGCCCTCTGTCCAACATCTGGGGATTACTCCCTGCTCCCAACGCAGATTATGTACAGTCCCCTGGTTCATTACAGAACCTAGAAATCACATCTGCTGTGCTATCTACTGTAGTAGCAGAGGAAAAAAAAACTGCTGGAGATGTCTGAAACTGTTTCAGAGGAAGGTTTCTAGAAATGACAGCTCCTTCTTTTGGACTTTATGCAACACAAGTCATCCTGGAAAATCATTATGTCAAGAGCTGCACCCTTGGTCCAATGCTATCTTAGGATGAATAAATTTATTATCACTATGCTGGTGCTGATCCTCCTATCCCACATTTCTGCTTTACACATCATATACCTGCACCATTTCTGCTCTCGTGAATATAATGGGAAAGGTGAAAAGCCCATACCTTTGGCTGGGTAACATGCCCACCTCAGCCTGAGGTGCAGACACGCTGGAGAGATGGCTGGAGAACCGCCTCCTCCCAATGGCACCCATAAGGTATGCTTCTTGTTCACTTACCACACTGGGCATGCTCAAGGAGTCATCTAGAAAGAAAGAAAGAAAGAAAGAAAAAGAAAACAAGAAAGGAGAGGGAACTACCATTCCAACCCCCCACCTCCACATTTATACTTGTCAAACAATACAGGGATGCCAAAGGTGTACCCAGCATTTACTTACCAAGTCCCCAAGTCTGCAAATTTGACTGCTTCCACTAGATTTTATAATCACTGTTCAGAAAGACATACGCATAAATCCTGCAATACGAGGAGCACCGCACATACGAGGCAGGGATTTATGTCTGCTTTCAGCTTATATAGCTCCCAGGAAAATGTGTTTGGGGAATTCGGTTTCTACTAAGGCTTAATTTCTGTGATGAATAAATTGTTGGGTGATATATAGTGATTGCTGGCATAAATGTTGGACACGTTATGGTATGAATAAATGGCTGCTCCAGCATAGCAAAGCACTGCTACAAAAGATAAAATCCATAACAAAGCAAAAGGCAGGATTGACAGCCTTTAACACCCTTTGGGACACGCGTTTTAAAATGTCACCAAAAAAATGGATAAATTGACTCAAGCACATCATACTGCAGCTGAGCTTTGCAGACAGTTGGACCGTGATCAGGACTGCCTGAAATTTTCAGTGCTGTTTCAAATTACATGAGGTATCTGGAAAGAAATGACTCTGTTGTGGTTTTTACCACAACAACTTCTAATTATAAATAAACAAATGAAACAAAGGGGAAGTTTTGTGTAATTTTCTCTTCTCTTTTTGACCTTTCCCAATTTTGATATACTGAAATACTTTACAGCAGCATTAAGCCAAGGCAGGGCTGAGGTAACACTGCCATAAGCAAATAGGATAGCACTCATCATTCCACACAGCGGCTCATAATTAGAGGCTGAAAACAGCATTTGCCACAATGTGTAACAGAGAAATGTATCAGCAGCACAGTGCTGGGTGGAATGTGCAATGTTTAGCAATAAACCCAGCTGAAATAACGTTGGGCTGAACCTGAAAAGTTTCAGGCTAACTGTTCTGTCCCAAAAGGCAGCTCTGCCTCAACTGCACAGGCCCTTCTTTTGAGCCACCCATCTTCACCCCTTAATGACTTAATGTCTTTTGGGAATAGTCAGCAGTCTTCAAATACAAAAGCAAAGTGCTTGAGTTTCAAGGCATTGAGGCAACCAACCCTCGCAGCACCAGAAGACAGTATCCCTGCTAAAGTAGGGGAAAACCCAAGCCTCATGACATATAAGCAGAGTTTTCTACCCTGGCTTTCAGTGACGGACAACTCAGAAGCAGATGGACAGCTCACAAGCAGAGAGAAGGCAAAATTCCAAGAATAACATGAAACTCAGCTGAAATGACAAAGCAACATTGAGGTCATTGCAAATTAGTCCCCAAAATATTCACCATCCCATTCCTTTTAAACCGGCACCAAAAGCCTGGCAACCCTGGAACCTGCCAGCTACCCACAAGAGAGATCAAGCTTTTGCTGTCAGAAGGTTTAAGGCTTAATTTCCTCTCTGTGAATCAAGTGACACAAGCGCACAGACATTCTACCCTGCAGAGCCACAGCTGGATCCCATGCAGCACAAGGTGAACATATTCCATGTCAGAGCATCTAGACAGAAGTGATGAACAGGAAATACTCAGACCCTACAGCAACTGGACCCTAACTACAGAGCCAGCCACCACCCCTGCCTTCTGCCAGGATGAAGGTCAGAGTGAGGACTGATCACTAATGCCTTGTCAGCACTGTGGGGACTGCATGTTAGCCCAGGTCTCACACACTAAATGTCTGCTTAGGCCCTTCCTTTTCTCTACCCAGAGATCAGGAAGGGATGAGATATGGAATGACCCAAGCTTTAAGACCATGGACTGTGTAACAGCAACACCAGATTCATAGCCTTTTGCCCCCATGGGCTTTTCGTTCACACTGGGACAGTGACAACTGTCTTCCCCACCTATCTGTCCTTGGGGGCATCCAGAAAACACCTTCAGTGTTGGGAGCTTTGCTCACATCAGTAACCACGTACTTTCTTCATCTTCCTCATCTGTGCGGCTCAGAGTGTCCTGTGAAGCCTGCTGGGATGGCTCGCTGTCCTGCTCCCAGACCGTGCCAGTGCCCGTGTTGGAGCGGGACATGGTTGCCAGACTCAGGCGGTACGCGGAGGTGGAGGTGCCTACGGTGCTCACAGATGTCTTCCCTTGGTAAGCTGCGCAGGAGTGGGAAAACCAAACCCAAGTCAGTGATGGAACTGGAAATCAACAACCAACTACATATTCCTGTCACACTGGGCACCTGACTCTGCTAGGAGCAGTGGAGCAGTGGCTGGGCAGAGGAGATACAGCAGACACAAAAGCCCCAGCTCACCCCATCCCAAATCTTTGTTGTGTCTTTTTTTTGTTTGTTTGTTTGTTTGCAGAGATTTGGTTTTCTCCCTCAACCTTACTGCTTCAACATCTAGGAACAAGGCAAATTATTACTGAGGAAAAAAAGATTGAGGCATTTTCTTTTTTTCTTTCCTTTCTTAAGAACAAAGCACATAAAATCTGCTGTGCATAAGCAGTGGCTGCCATCTT
The DNA here is from genome assembly GCF_011077185.1 of Oxyura jamaicensis. Taxonomy (NCBI): domain Eukaryota; kingdom Metazoa; phylum Chordata; class Aves; order Anseriformes; family Anatidae; genus Oxyura; species Oxyura jamaicensis. The sequence goes on along the minus strand of NC_048899.1, from coordinate 6,746,678 downwards.
GTGGCAGCAAGGGTGACTGTTACAGCAGACATGTCCCCTCATGGAAGGAAAGTGGTGAAAAAGCTTCAGTACGCTGTGAGCCCACTGGTAACAGTACAGAAAATCAAAATAAGACCAAGCGGAGAAAGGAGGAGACAGATCTGCTGCTGAACTCTGAACAGACATTCATTTCTACAAGAGCAGCTCAAGATTTACAGAGATGTAGGTAGGGGCTTGCTGGGTTGTGGGTTCTGGGTTGGGGCAGCACAGGCCAGCTGCAGCAGTGAGAGGCTGCTGCTGGGACATGGTCTTAGTAGAAAAAAATGGGCACAACAAGGTGTGTTTCACAACTACCCTGCACTTCTGGTGGCTGTCCAGCAGCAAAGCTGGGCTGGGCATGGAGCCAGAGGCAGGGACAAGCTGTCAGGGTGTGAGTGAATTATCCCACGCCCCTCCTTGAGAGTGGGCAGGTTTGCCTCTCAAGTTAATTCCCAGGTGAAGCAGCTGGCCAGACTGGGCTGATGGCCCTCTGGCTCTCCCCTCTCATCCTTACCAGACCCGCTGTGCACTGCCTCCTTCAGGATTTTCAGCTCGTTATTGAATTCTGCGATGAGGGAGCTCTTGCAGAGAGGGCGTGGTATGAACCGTCTCTCCAGCTGGTCAGCAATGTGCTGTCGGGCAGTCAGCTCCTCGTGGTTCTCAGCCGGCTGGGCCAGCAGCTGAGAAAGGCATTAACAAGATTGGGACACATTAGCATGGTGGGGAAGTGATGCCCAGGGAGCTGGGACTGGTCTTCAGATCAGCACAAGCCCGTAGCTAGCGTGTCCTCTTTGTAGGCATGGTTTTGACTGCAGCTATGAGAAGTTTCTGCCTGTATTTCAGGGACAACCTTATATTTGACTGAGCAGACACAAAATCTCACTGGTACATGGAGATCAGGGCTTCCTTATGCTAAACTCTACTGTCAGACATGAGTCAGCTCCTGCCTCCAAGATGTTTTAGTCTGTCCAGATGGTGAGAAAGCTAAATAAGGTGGAGTACCATGTCTCAATCTACCTGGCAAGGAGGGAAGAGCTGTGATTAGCTTAAGCCCTGGCTGCCCCAGCCCAGCAGCTGTCTGTCCATCCACAAGAGCCCCATCAGAACCATCACCCCAGACGTGTAAGGTGAAGTACTGCTCCCTGCCTATTAGTTGCATTGCCCAGCTCTGTTTGGAGGAGCTTTTGAGGAAAATTTCTGCCAACCATGCCAACACCCTCCTAGGTTCAGAGCATCCATGACAGTCTCAAGTGCTTTCAGTGTCTTTGTTGTGAAACTAAGTCGACATGCAAACCCTCTTGGTCAAGCCTAGTAGGTACTTTCCTACCCAGGGGAACTAAGTCTAGCTACACTCTGGGGCGTCTTACATCAGAGCTCCTGCATGATGGGCATACTTTTTGCTGTTTTTTTGGGAAAAAGCCTTCTGATTCAGTTTCAAAGGGTTCACAGGCCTACTAACACATCACTCCCTACATTAACACCTGGTTCTTCCAGGAGCGCTGTTGCCTCTGTTCTCAGCAAGGGAATAAAGGATATCTTGCCTTCAGGGAGTGATCTAGCAGGAGCCAAAGCAACTGTTACCTTGCACTGGATGAACGGCCGAAGAAGCACAAAGATAGGGATCCGTGTCCGCACAATAAAGTCGAGGAAGTCCCACAGGGCCAGCCCTCCCACCTTCCGCAGTGCCATCTCTTTGACTTGCAGGCTCAGCCAGTACCACTGGCTGTCCAGCTGGCGTTCAAAGCAAACAAGGATCACCTTCAGGGCTGCATGGGAACACACAAGCAAAGGACAGTCAGAGATGTTATTATAATGGTTGACTACTCCACTCCATCTTTCTTGATGGGATGGCCAGGACATCTCAGCCATCACGCATCTGTATACAGGTTTGTTGGAGCAGGGAGCTAAATCAGTGGTGAATTGCCACTTTTTCATCAGTAGTACCCCATACCTCAGATGGGGGTTAACAAAGACCTGAATGTAAGTCTTTGGGTAAGTGCCCTCACAAAATCATACACAGAGAAGCTGTGTGGAGGGCCCCCCATATGGCTCTGATAACCTGTACTGCTGCTGGATCTCTGATTTGACTGTTTTCTCTTTCCTTTCATCTGTGGGTCACATGTGAGAAAATACCTTGCAGCAGCATACAGTGAGCAGGGGGAATAATAGTGAGGAAAGACCATGTGTGCACAGGGCCAGCAGGCAGGCAGACTGCCTCACATTTCACCTGCATTACACAGCTAACCATGGGCCAGTGAAACTGTGACATTAGGGGCTGGTAGGCAGAGGACCAGCCTTTTTTTGCTTCACTGCTACATTGGTAGTAGGAAAACTGAGTGACTTCTACCTGCAACCTCCTCCAGGTGCAGTGCAGACACCACTCAAAATGCAGTACTTCCCAGAGCTACTCCTGGCTTCATGCTCTGGCCTGTCCTCCTGGTTCAGGACAAGACCTAAAGCAGCTCTAAAGAGCTCAATTAGCTCCTGCCTGAGATGGTTTTCTTTGGTGCTATCTACAGTCTTGAACGCTCCATTTTACCTGTCTCTTCCCAGAGGCGGGCAGAAGCCACCACTCACCCAGGTAGGCAGCCTGGCTGGTGGACTCTGCAAGCCCTTCCCGCCGCAGGTCCTTCCCCGCATCCCCTGGGGTGGAGCAATGGGCAGGGGAACTCTCCAGCATAAAATTCTTGCTGCGGGAAGTGCTGATAATGCGAGGTGGCAGGAGGATATTTATAACAGTCTGGAGCAGCAGCAGGACCTCAGGCTGCTCCAGCCAGGGGCTGTCTGAGATGCATTGGGAGGGGAGAGAGAGAGAGAGATCAGGCTACATCCCATCAAAGACAAATAAAAGATCCAGACCCTGTTCCATTCCAAAATGTGGGGCAATCTCAACTGTCCCCCAAGCCAAAACTCCGTCCCCCACACCTTGTTATGCTGCTTCTCCTCCTGCAAGCAAAGGCAAAGTTTATTTTAACACCAACACAGACAGACACGAACACAGAGCTACACAGCACTGCAGAATGTCCCATTCAGTGGTCTCATGATCTCATTTCTTTTTTTTTTTTTTTTTTACCTCCCCCTCTCCCTTGTTCTTTGCTTTTGTTTAGGAATTTACCGGTGATCACCCTCTATAGAAGAAAGCAAGGAGCAGGACTTGTGCCAGACTAGTGGCATGGATTGGGCAGACAGCAAACCACAATGGCACACAATTTTTGTGACCTCTGCTCCCCTCTGTGGCTTCTGCTACAACACATTTGTCTTGCCCTGCACTCCAGTTTCAAAAGAAGGAGCGTGTCTATGAAAGACCTAACTCAAGAACCATGGCCCTGCTGAAACAAAGAGGAGATACAAGAACTTCTCCCAGTGGGATTCTTTTCCAGTCTCAGACCCAAAGGGCACTTAGCTGACACACTGTAAGTGACAGGAAACCAAATTAAAACAAATATATAATAACAAAAAAAAGATCAACAGAGAGCAGGGAAAGTGCAAACATCAGTTGTCAGAAAAGGGGGAAAAAATTTCTTTTTGTTAAATTAGTCAGACCTTTGCTTCCAGATCCTACTGTGAGCACAAATGGAATCAGTAGGTTTAAAAGCATTCCTTCCCTTCTTTCCTGATTGGTGAATGGGGAGACGACATGGCTTAGGGGGAAATCTTCTTTCAAAGCCTGTGCAGTAATAATAAGAAAGGATTAAACAATTTCGTCAGCAGATCACGCACACAAGTCACTGCAGGGAATGACGATCCCCCAGGAACCCTGTTTACACAGTACAACACAGGCACTGATGACCTGATTGAATTAGAAGCCCTGAGACCACTTAGGAGTAAAAGGATTTCACAGAGTAACATAGGTATGACCTGCTTTTGCCATAATCAAGAGGTAAGAAGCCCAGATTCCTTACTCATAGGCATCATTAACAGTATCAGAAGCATCCCACAGGAGTTGCCTGGGTGTTAGTCCCAAGCTCTGTACTGCTGTGAACGGGAACAGGATTTGACCCAGACTAAAGGGAATAAAAAAATGAACAGAGAAAATAGAACAAATGCCATAACCTAAATATTCTGCTGTCTGAACATGAAGGTTATTCTTGAACACATTTTTTGTTCTGCCTCACTTTGTGCTGCTGTCATCTTCCCTAACATAAACACTGAACTCCTGAAAAATAAACAAAATGCACATTTACTTCTTGACTCACTGAAGCCTAAATTGAAAGGTCTTTTGTCTTCTTTAGAGGAGGTAACACAAATGACTATCAGTAAAACCTCTGCTCATCTGCAATTTCCCAGTTGCTTAGATGTGAAATTCCCAGACTTAGATGTGAAATGCAACTGAACCTTGTAACCTCTTGAGCTTGTAGACAAGGGCTGAGAAATTCTAGAAGATGTTTCTCGTGGGGGGTGAGAAATTCTATTTTATATCCTGCTGGAAGTGTTAGGAATATGGCTTCTCATGTGTTTTTCTGACGTTTGTTTTTTGTTCCATTTAAAACCCATGAAAAGAAGTGAACAGGGAGGAGAGGATAATATATAAGTGAAAACTCCCAATATGGTTTAAAAATTATTATTTTGGTACCTAGTTAAAAAAAAAAAAAAGAGAAAAGATTTCAGAGAAGGTGAGAGTGGCCCTTTTTAGCTTGCGATTAAAGAAATATTACCTCAGAGCTGGAAGAAATCTGTACCTTCTATGTGTGAGTTCGTATCAAAAAGTCCTTTTGTGCCTCATGCTCTGAAGAAAAGCAGTGTGTCTTGATCCCTCTAACCCTTACTTCCCAAGCAGCCCCACCGCTCAAAAATACCTGCTGAAGTATCCAACTGGATGTGCCAATACATACTTAAAAACGCAAGTTGGAGCTAAATTAGGAAATTTGTCTCTTCATTCTGTTGCTGCCAGTGTCTCCATTTTGTCTGATTTCATGCCAATGGGGAGGGAAAGGAATATGGAGGCAGAAAGACTCTGTAATAGTTGTGGCACTTCTATGATAAATGAAAAGTGATGAATTTCCAAAAGTACGGGATGGGTTTGTTATTCTGGACAAGGATGCTCTTGAGTAAGCAGCTGAAAAGCCAAGTTGCCCTGCCTCTTTGAGCTAGCACACCGTACAACCAGCTCAGCTAAGAGCAGAAGAGCACAAACTCCATCTCAGTTACGCACATGCACCCAACGAGAAAGAAGGTCGAGCTGCATGGACGTGACCCAGGCCAGGGCATATCTCCCCATGGCAGGAAACTTCTGCTAGCTCCTTAGGTACTGCAGAGAATCCTAATATGCTTGTCAGAGCCTTAAACAGCATCAATCAGCCGAACTCTGTGGACATGAATTGGCAGTGTTAAGCTGATGGATGCTTGCTGTAGACAGGTGAATTCTGAGCTCAGTTCAAGCTGTCAAAAAGATGGGAGAATTTACATGTTGCTTCTCTTTGATTTTTGGTGTATGTTCCACAGTTTTTGCCCAGCTTTTGCAGAAAGAAAACAGAGCACCGATGAGTTGGTGTCTCAACCAGAAGCTAAAACTTGCCTGGCCACAGGCCAGGGCAGACACACCTGTATCTGCAATGCTACAAGCCGGACAACAGCTGTGCTGAAGGGCAGAGGTGGCGAGAGATAAGGGCTGAGATGAAGAAGGGGTAATCCGTCAGCCACACTGGAGGGTCCTACCACTCCCATCACCTGCAATACAAACAGAGCACATCACCACAACTGACTGCTTACAGTTTCATCCATGCCATATCCTCCAACATCAATGAAATGGAGGGGCCTTTCATTCGAGCACTGGGTTGGGGTGGCTCTAGGAGAACCAGCCCCCACCCAGTGGTCTTTGTGGGAGCTGGGGCCAGTGAGGAGGAGTTCTAGCAGGGAAGGTGAGGGGAGAAGAGGGAACCAGCAAGGGTGGGAGGAGTGCACAGGTAACCTGGTACATTTAGAAATGTACCCTGTACCAGCCCTGAATGACCAGCACTGGACCGGTGGAACAGTTAAGAGTTGGAGGATATGTCATGTAACGACTGTAACAAATAAAATATGTCATCAAAGCAAAAAGTCTGCATTGAAACTGGACATCTTTTCCCTTCTCTTGCTGATCTACTGGAAAAATAATGTCCTAAGTCTGACCCTAGCCGGGTTTTGTACAATGTTCAGATTCCTCTCAAACACACACTGTTCTTACAGATTCTAAGCATGGTTCATCTTGCCTTTCCCAAGATATCTAAAATAGAGTCACCTGCCAGTGACCTGGTTGTCTGGAGCCTCACGAACTATCAGCACAAGAAAACAGCACTTCTAGGGGAGGATTATTTAAACTGTTTTGTATATGTCCTTCAGGAGAAAATTAAATCACAGGCCTGCTTCCCTGTGTTTCTCTCCATGACTACACACACACATCTAGATGATGGAAACAGGTAGAAGCTAACTCATAGACTGCTGAGCTTAGGGGAGATGAATGCACACTGTATTCCCAAATTCAGCTTGGGGAGAAAGACAGCAACCAGTTTTCTCCCAGAACACCAAAGGACAATTTAGAAGGGGAGAAGGTGAAGCCCTTTCTCCATTTGAGTAAGGATTATCATTTAGACATTTCCCCACCTTCCCGCCTGATGTCTTTTTGGCTTCATGATGTAACTGGTCTACACATAAATATTAGCATGTAGTCAGGGGTGATCCTACAGCAGCTACCGTTCTTGACAGCTAAAGGTGAAATTCTCTTAACATTAAAAGTACATTTTTTCCTGGTACCTCTTCTTGGTGTTCCTAGCCAGATGAATGCAAGAACTATGACTGACTGCACTTCAGCACTGCAGAGCTTTCTGCTTTTTTTAGAGCACTGGCTAATTCTTAATGCAGGCCTTTTGGGGAGCTTGCTGGTGTGATTCACTCCGGCTTGTCTGCCTGCCAAACTGCAAGTCCATTCTCAACCTCTATTTGAGCTAACTCTGTAGCAACTTCCCTGGGTAACAACCCTCAGTACTTTTGAGGGTCCAGATTTGCAATGTCTCCAAGCTATCTCTGCATGAATAAGAAAGAAGTCTTGTGGGCTCTGACAGCTTGGAGCCTCCCTACCTTTGCAGCTATGAGTGATGTATGGGCTCAAAGGACAGGAGCCTGGCAAACACTGATACTGCATTAAAATTGTTGATCATTGTTTGCATTAATCAAAGCACTGGTGAACCCTGAGAGGTTTTCTGTTACTGCTAGAGAAAGTTCCACCATCTGCATTCTAAGAAGAAAATGCTATTAAACCCAATATCACTAACAATGCTATGGCAGCCTTTCACCCTTCATTTGTATTTTTTCCACACAGAACATGAGCGTGTGTGTTTGTACAAATACCTGGAGTTACACTAATACCAAACCGAGGGTTTGTCCCCAGTGTTACAGCTGCAGAAACTGCAATCTATAACTGAATGACCAGACAGGCTTTGTCCGTATAACCTCTCTGTTGTGACACACTTACGAACAAAAGTTCTACTAAGAGTGGGATCTGAACATTGTACTGTGCAAACCTGTACTAGATCAAGCCAGGGACATTGCAAACAGAGGAGTGAATCCACCTGTGTAAACCCTTCTAACTAGCCAACACCTGATGGCCTCTGACAGAGCCACCAGGGCCCGCCCCACTGGAGATGGTAGGTATCTCCAGTGCCGCCCTCTCCCCGCCTCTACCAGGTGTGTGCAGTCTCCACCACCCCACTCTCCAACTTGCAGCCCTCAACTCTCAGCTCAACGTGGCAAAGGTGGATCTTCAAAGTGGTGCGTGGGAAGCAACGGAAATAAATCACTCGAGCACCGCTACCGGCCACTGTATCTCCCCATGCACCACTTCAAAAATGAACCTTGCTATCTCTAGTGTCACTTGCAAAGTCCCCTTGTGAGGGGTAGGGGGACAGGTAAAATGACAGGAATGGGTATGAACTGTCATTTTCAGTCCAGCGAAGTCAACAAGCAGACTGAGGTTTAGCTAAGGTTCACGGGGTTGCCGCTCAGCTACTCACCAGATTGACACACACATTGATCAGAGACCTAAGGTGAGGCAGGAAGGATATGATTGGCTGCCTCTGAAGTGTCAAACAAACCCCTTCAATCAAATTGCTGGCAGGCTCCCACTCAACCTGGCGCCTGCAATACAACAGTAGGTGCCATTAGCTGCTGGCCTCCTGCCCCCCACCAGACGCTCGCAAACACGGCGACCGACACACAGTGACGCCCACAGAGGAAACGTTTCAGACAGCGATGACGTCCAAGATGAGCACAAAGTGCGCAACAGAGAAAAGGTTTGACCCACGCAGCTCAGGAAAGCACAGAGCACACCGGGCATTGGGAGACCAAAAACGTAGCAGAGGTGTCTGCAGTAGTGACACAAAACCCCTTACAACAGGAATGGTGGATGGGCTGTGCTTCACTCCCTGACTCTTCCTTCTGACCGATGGTGGATGAAAGGGAGCTCTCTAGGTGTGCCTGTGCATGGCCATGCTCCCACCTGAGAGCTACTTCTCCCTCTCTTGTGGCCTGTGGATGTTCAACAAACCTTGCCAGCTGTGTGCATCCTCCATAAACTACTTTGCAATCCCATCTGCTCTGCCAGAGTGACTCCCTGAACTTAAGCTGGCCCAACAGCGTAAACCTCACCTTCCTCACCCCGTGTAGGAGGTCTGATTCATTCCTTACCAGCACTACAGCCCTTTGTCCCAGGACCCCCTCCTTCTTCCCTGACACTTTGCCTTTTTCACCAAAACAGCTTTTAGGGCCTGTGACAAATGCTGAATGGAGTCCTTCCTAACCATAAGCTGACACCTCATAGATAACAACAAAGTGGCTCCCGCCCTTCATCTCAGGGCCTGACTCTTCAGAGGTTGCGTATTTCCAAAGCCAACATCTAACTGTGTGCTGACTGGAACAGGAGGACAAGGCTTGAATAACTGGGTAGCTGAAGAATAAACAATACCCTAGTCAAGCTCCTCAGTAGACTTCTTAGAGATTCATGAAGGATCAAGGGTTCCCTACATTTATACCTCATCTTTCATCATCCACTGTTCCTAAACCTACTCCAAAATAGTAGTTTGCACTTTTACTTGTTCTTATGCCCTGGTTTGGAGCAGGGTGCCCACAGGGGGCAGCATGTAAGATTCTGATGTGAATACCCTAGTGGATGTCTTCTGTGGTCTGTCACCCAGCACTGTGTGATCTCTGTCCCATCTCTAAGAAGCTTCTTGCTTAAATGATGCTTAACGATGCTTAAATGGAGTTGCTGTATCTGGTCCAGTGGCTCTGCTGTCTCTGTCCCTCTGAGTACAGAAGAGTAGTTTCATCCAGGCACAGATGGAGGAAATATGAAGGGAATTTTAATTTATGAGCATTCATTCAGCTTAGACAAAAGGAAAGCTCTTTGGGAACAGGAAGAACCTTAAGCTGCCTTTTAAGGCAAAAGAAAGTATGAGCAAGAAAAGAAAGAAATGGCAAGAAGCAGGCAAGACCTGGCAAAGAATCAAACCATCAGGAAGGGGAAGCACCAACATTTCTGCCTCTAAATTCCCTGCAAGGGCAGGAGTTTCTAAAAGGAGATTGTTAACCGAGGGGAAGTGATAGGTAGGGGTACCTGAAAGAAGAGATCACCTCTGTATTATTTGCTCCATCTCAGTTGTGCACATGATTAGTTTTGTGTCTGAGTCCCAAATTCTGATATTCTTTAACATCGTTTGGCTTCTCAGCTCATATTGCCAACAAGCTGACTGATTCAAGCAGCTGAGGACATCTGTCCATGAGGTGACTGAGACCAATGACTCTTTTCACTCAAATCACTGGAAAATCTGCAGGGTTGACAGATTTCACACTACCCAGACTGGATTTATATCACTGCCTCCGAGGTGGAAATGTTTCATATTGAGTATTTCTTGAAGGCCTGAATACTACTTTGTGATGCAGCAAGCTTTCACTAGTCAGGGACTAGATGCCATTACTGCAGTTCTTTTCCCTTTATGCAGTAACATTCAGAAGCTACTGGGTAGCTCCAGATTACTTTTATCTTTACAGAGAACACTGCAGCATTTTTGTGAGAAGGTACTCTAGAGATATTGTTACTACAGTTAACTTTCCATTAAAAATAAATAAAATTAATGTTCCTCACTCATAGCTCAAAAAAAATAGAGGGCAGACAGATGGTACGAATCTGAAGACTTATTTTGGAGAAAGAGAAAAGATTTCTGTATGTTCTCTCTGTAGTTCTTAATAACCGTGCATTTCTTCTCTACCAGAAGCCACAACAAACATGTCAACATAAATGCACACTTACAGAGAAAAAAAACTTCATTTTCTGATACATTGTAAAGGTTCACTGAGACACAACAGTTTTAGGTAGATGACATACCCACACTTCAAGGCTTGCAACATCAGAAACGGACCCCAGAGGGTTGCTGTTATACCTGCTTACCTCAGAGTAGGCATCTTGTGAATTTTATTGAACATACGATCCAATCTCTTTAAGATGAGGATAAGGGCAGGTCTCACCGCCTCAGCTGTCCAGTCAGTGATGGGTAGCATCTCCATGATGTAGCGCCGGAGACCTCGGCTTTCCATCGTCTGCGTGTCATAAGGTGCCAATTTCAGCAGGGAATGTGCGATTTCTGCCAACCTAAAACCAGGCTTTGTTAAGAGGGAAATCCAATACTCTACAACTTGCATTTCTACACACATGCCAATGAACTAGCAGATAAATGATCACTAGACCAGTAAAAATAAAAAGATGCACAAGTCAAATGTGCTGATATTTAAATCCTGAGGCCCAGTAGTAACAGTTTCTGGTCTATTAAGATTCTTTTGCAGGTATCACTGTTTATATTTATAAACAAAATTAATAGTCTAAAGAATATCCAAACCTGTGTCCTTTTATGTAGATATTAAATGTACTGAAGGAACATCACGAATCACTTGTGTTGCTAAAAACAAAGTAACGGAGCTGTTAGTAAGATCTCAGCATTGCCAATGCCTGTGAAACACAGACATAGTCAACTGATGAGTGACTGGTTTTACTTTTGTGCTTGTTTTTCAGTGACACTACTTTAAGAGATCTCACTATGCAATTTACAGGTGTTAAATTTTAAAAATAATGTGCTGTCCCTCAGGCTTACATGTGTACTGTGTATAAGTACTCCCTGCAGCTTTGATCTGTTTCTCCTAACACCTCTACAGATTGTGTTGCTGTCATTCCTTCTAACCCTCCCAGGTGGCCTTGCCAATGGCATTTTCTGTATTGACTGTGAAATGCCATGGCAACATTTAACTTAGACTTGTCACTTGGACAAATAGCTGCTAAAATACTTGAAGATTTGTGGTAGACAAAGACAAGTACTAATAAATCTACTAATAAAAGGGATAGAAACTTGTATATTCTCTGAACTGCCACTAGACTTTGTAGTGGACAATTATAGGATAATCCTACTCATATTGTGGGGCTTCTTCTGAAATGCCTTCAACTAATGGAACATATTTCCATTATCTTTAAAATCTACCTAGCAATATCAAAGGCAACAAGTTCCTTAGATTAACCAAAAGTGCTGTCAACATGTTTCTTTATCCAGTGTCTCTTTATTCTTACATTTTACAACTACTTTGTCATACTATGGAGGAGGTCTGTTTTTTTAAATACTCTGAAATTTAAATCATCTTGTAATTATGCTTCTTTCTGATAACACAATATCAATGGTACATAATGGTATATCAAATTTGCTTATGCATTATAAAGTGTGAGATCCATCTCATCCAACGTGAGATGCCTATCTCAATTAGTCTTCTAGCTCTGTTCCTACAGAAATAAGGAACCTGGGAAATTCTAATCTTCCTGAAATACTGTGATAAAGAGCCCATCGGATTGCATCTCCCTTTGCATTGTGTTCAAAAAGAACTGGATGACTTGATCGGACTAAACATTTCACTTTTAAATGTCTAAACTTGGGTGAGATGAACCCTTGTCTGAAGTGAACAGCCATATTATCTTGCTTTCTGAAGTCTCTGAAATGGCATCCATTAGCCTCTGAAGACCACAGCTGTCGCATCACATTCTGGTAAATCTGCTGTCTACTTAGAAAAGATTTTTTCCTGTGGCTAAATCCTGTTAGTCATTTAACTGATACTTATGAAATTAATTCACGTAATAATCAGGAAGATGTTCCTTTTATTTAGGGCTAACTATGATAAAGCAATTCTGGTTCCAACCATAATAAAAGAGTCATTTCTAGCACTTTCCAGGAGACATAAGAGAATCAGAGCACAACTCATTATCTTCTGTAAATCAAACTCTTGGCATTATTGCTGTAACCATTCACCATGAAAGACCTTGTCTCTTGAAAAGAATACAGTAGTTAACAGCTAGTAACTGTGTTCTGTGACTGTTTCACTGAAATCTTCTATCAGGGAAGTATCTTTTCAAAAACATATACTAACAGCACCTTCTGTACACATAGATTTAGGAGCAATTAAGCTTAATTTCTCTGGAATATGAAAAAATGTAGAAATGAAGTTCCCAAATTACTGTTAAACAGCAAATAATTCCAGGTAGTACACTCAAGAGTGCTCTGGTGTTACATGCAACTGTTAAGACCAGGATTGTAATTTAATATGGAAAAAAATAGCAAGCCCTTTACTTTACTGCACTGAAGTTCATTCATCAGACATGTATTTCTTGCTCCCACTGAAATCCTCAAAAAAAAACCAAACATGTCTAACCGAGGATGTCATCTGGCCTGAGAATTTCACCTTTGTTTTCTAACATAAAGTTCTAATCTCAGACTCTTACTGAGTTTGTAATGCAGTTAAACAGCTGCATTAATTTCTGATGCTTGTGTTCCTTGGAAAAAATATAAAGGTGGTACTGCAGAAGCATCCAAGTCCATCAGAACTTCAGTTTGTTTGTAGCCAAGCATTACATAAATGACATGCATCTGAGGTAAGAGACATCTCCTGCTTAAAATTACCTTCTAAATTATTAAATATTTACCAGAGGGGGGAAGAGCAACATTCAATTTATGGCAAACACATAAACCAATCAAAAACACTTCCCTGCTCCCCGGTGAATTTGGGGTATTTGTTAAACAAGATCTAAATTACTCTGAAACACGGTTTTGTGTTCTCTAGAGACAGTCTGATTCCAAAGATCTCTAATCATGACAGAATCTGCCAGCTAAAGGGCTTTGCCATCTGTTTTCAGAGCAGGCATGTAAAGGTAGAGTAGTTTTGTGAGGGTTTTCCTTGGTCCCGGGGGCAGGAACAGACTTGGTTTGGTGCACTACTAGCATCAATCTCCCTTCAGCTTGCGTCACAAGGCTTTCCAGGCAAAAAAAAAAAAAAAAAAAAAAAAAAAAAAAAAGGCATAAAGGTCAGAAAAAAGAGTTTCCTCTGAAGATGACTGAAAAACTGACAACAGAATCAGATCCATTCCCTCTTGTTCCACTGCTCTACTGCTTTTTTGTCTTTAACATCTGGGCAAACTTCTCAGTAGCAACTTATCCCTATTTGCAGGCTACCATTAACATCAAGCACAGCATAGCAGAGAATGAGGTCCAAAGTGCTGATTAAAAGCCTATGCACAATTCCTTCTAGGCCTGAACCCCACAAAACAGTTGGATGCTACAATGAGTGTCCAACCAGCCAGCTGGGCTCAGTACTGAACCTTCATAAAAAAGTTGTGTGCCTGCTGTATCACACAGAGAGGTGGTGGTCCTGTAATTGCCTCCTGACCCATCCTCCCCTCTATTTCAGGCATGTATGCCATATGGTGCAGTGGCTTTTCTCCCTTTCTCCTTGTTTGTTGGCAGCTAGTTCTGGTACACAATGTCACAGGAGAAGATTCAGCCAGCCGTGTAGCTTCCTCACGCTTCGGGGGAAGAGGCAGCCTTATCTACTCTATTCTTAACCATAACTTACTCTGACGTGTCAGGTGGGCCTCCACATGTGTTTCATCCACAGGAGGTGGTGGTCTGAATGAGACCAGAGGAGAGCATATTAAACCTTTTTATACACAAGCAGCATCAGGTACAATCTAAGGAACATTAAAAACATGCATGGTTCAGACGGCAACAGTAGTCAACACTACCAAAAAGTCATTCACTCTGTCTGCTATTATGAAAAATAAGAGCTAAAAGAAAGGAATCCCCCTGACATGAAAAAGCAGCAGCAGAATGCCTGTGGAATACCTCATGTGGGACTTCACATCCAGCAGCTCCAGAGAAGTCACTCTGGGCTCTCCAGCAAGGTTCTGCAAAATCTTCAGCCTTGGACCACAGTGCTTGTAAAACTCGGTGCAGATATTCAGCAATGACTCCCTGGGTCTCCTGAACTCCTCCCTGGCAATTCGTTCATCCAGTTCCTCTCGGGGAAGACCCTGGCCCTCCTCCAGTAAGTGAAGGTTCTCCCTGGAAGATACAAAGTGAGAAAAAAGTAAGTGGTGAAGGCAGTGGAAGAGCAGGGATAGACTGTAACTATCTACTAGATTATTCCACTCAGAGGGTGGTGAGACCCTGGCACAGGCTGCCCAGGGAAGCTGTGGATACCCCATCCCTGGAGGTGATCAAGGCCAGGTTGAATGAGGCCTTGAGCAATGTGACTTAGTAGGAGGGGTCCCTGCCTATGCCGGGGGGCATGGAACCAGTTGGGCTTTTAGGTCCCTTCCAACCCAAGTCGTTCTGTGATTCTACGATTATAACAACTTCTCCAGCTTGTTTTGCAACAGATGTTTTCCTCTGCAACTGAAAAGAAAAATAGTTGCATCGGCAATCGAAAAAGGGAAATCATCACCTGCAAAGTCTTGTTGAGAATGAGAAAAAATTCTATATGAACTATCTTTTGTTACCTTACCCTGCAAAAAGGCTGCAACAACAACAGTGGGTGGGACCCAGTAAATCTGGAAACTGCTGCAGAGCAGTTCACAGAATCACAGAATCATCTAGGTTGGGAAGATCACCTAGTCCATCCTCTGATTTAATGCTAACAAGTCCTCCACTAAACCATATCACTAAGCTCTACATCTAAACGTCTTTTAAAGACATCCAGGGATGGTGGCTGAACCACTTCCCTGGGCAGCCCATTCCAATGCCTAACAACCCTTTAAGTAAATAAGTTCTTCCTAATATCCAACCTAAACCTCCCATGGCAAAACTTTAGCCCATTCCCCTTCCTCACTACAGCCTCCTTTCAGGTACCTGTAGAGTGCAATAAGGTTGCCCCTGAGCCTTCTCTTCTCCAGGCTGAACAATCCCAGCTCCCTCAGCCACTCCTCATAAGACTTGTTTTCCAGCCTCCTCACCAGCCTCGTTGCCCTTCTCTGGACTTGCTCAAGCACCTCCATGTCCTTCTTGTAGCGAAGGGCCCAAAACTGAACGCAGTACTTGAGGTGCGGCCTCACCAGAGCCGAGTACAGGGGGACAATCACTTCCTTGGACCTGCTGGCCACGCTGCTTCTTATGCGAGCCAGGATGCTGTTGGCCTTCTTGGCCGCCTGAGCACACTGCTGGCTCATATTCAGCCAACTATCACCCAATACTCCCAGGTCCTTCTCTGCCAGGCAGCTTTCTAACCACACATCTCCCAGCCTGTAGCGCTGTTTGGGGTTGTTGTGCCCCAGGTGCAGGACCCGGCACTTGGCCTTGTTGAACTTCATACCGTTGGCCTCGGCCCATCAGTCCAGCCTATCCAGATCCTCCTGCAGAGCCTTCCTACCCTTAAGCAGATCGACACACGCACCTAACTTGGTGTCACTTGAAACTCACTGACGGTGCACTTGATGAAGATGTTAAAGAGAACTGGCCCCAGTACTGAGCCCTGGGGGACTCCACTAGTGACTGGCCTCCAACTGGATTTAACTCCATTCACCACAACTCTTTGGGCTCGGCTATCTAGCCAGTTTTTAACCCGACGAAGTGTACGCCAGTCCAAGCCATGAGCAGCCAGATCATCACATGTCAGAAAAGACTGGGTGAAGATTTTACTGTACCTGATAAAGTGTAGTTTGGCTCCCTGTTCTGGGTACCTGAGAAAAGAGAAACAGTGGAGTTTTAAAACAGCAACTTAAGAATGCCATAACTGTGCCTTGCTGAGAGAGAGTACAATGTTCTAGCCCAGAGGTATACTCTTCACAGACAGGATGGTACCTTTTATCACTGGAACAATGGCTACATGTTGTTAGTGACCACAATGAATAGCCTTTATCTCCCAACTAGCAGCAAAAAACAGATTGTCATAGTTACTGCCATTATGAAAGAAAAACTTCAGGCTTTCAAACAATTTCTCTTACTGATTTTCACCCCAGTGCTTGGCCTCTCTCAGGAAGTCACAGCTCACCTCGTAGAAATCAGAGTTTTGTTTTGTTGTCATTTTCTCTTGTTACTTTTTGTTGAGCAAGCATTAACAAAGCCTGCACAACATGTCCAAGGCTGGAACAGTGACCATTCCACCATCATGAGGCTCCTGCTGTTGTCAACAGATGCCTGTTGCAATAACAGAACAAACAAGGGCAGGAAACCTGGAGCAGTGCAAACGTATTTTGGATCAGAAACTGTCTGCTTGATCATCGGAAAGATCTGGAAATTAAGGCCACGATACTCAAGTCACACAGCATCAGGAGCCTCTATGTTGCCTGTCAGCAGATACATATTAACTGCTTTCTAAAATCAGCAAACTACTATCTATTACACCTTATTTTTCTTAGATGAAGCATTTTTGCAATGGAAGTAAACAGCATATATCCATTTCAGGCTTGGGCATGAAGGGGTTTCTCTGCTTCTCTGATCCTGGATTGAAGCACAAAGCTGTGCTGAATTCACTGCTGAGACTCCAATCCTGGATGAAACAGTCTGTTAAAGAGTAACAGACTGATCCCAGGAGTTACCAACCAAGATGTGTGCATTCCACATTTATAAAGTAATACAATAGTCCTTTGATGATTAATGCAGAAAGGGATTTATATCTCCCTTCAATACAAAAGAAGACATGTCTTGCCAGAAAGATATTACTGATTTACAGTCCAGTATAGCCCATGGTGCTTTACTGTACCATGCTATACACAGACTTAATATCAGCTGTTACTGACAAATGAATTCAAGAAGGAATATTCTGCCCTGGAAGAACTGCTACTCCAGGAAAATACTCTGCTCTGGAAGAACAGCTAGGTGAAAATTCCACCTCCAGATCAGCACAAACACAGAGATTTTAAGCACAGCATGGCATAATCTTGCAAAAATCAAAGGAAAAGGATAAAGGATGTTCTAATTTCTGTGAGTCTTAAGTGACATGCAGTTTGAGCTCTTGCTGCTGCTCAGCGTCTCAGAATGAGGCTGGAAGGATCCAACCCTTCTGCTATCCACTGGTAATAACTATTTTGCTAAACACTGGCCTCTGCCCAGTGGTCTCTTTGACGGTAGACTTGGAAAGAAGCAAAGCAGAAAACTCGGGCGTAGTCGCTTTGTCACTATACTTCAGGATTAATATCCTGGTCTTCTATTTAGTCGCATGGTTTTAAACTAAAATTTATATTATTGGGAACTTTGGTTACTGTCAGAGATTCAGTCCTAACTATGTGCTCTTTTTATCTGACTGTTCTTTGTCTCACAGTACCTAGAGCACTTCCTCCGACAGCTGAGGAAGCACTTTGCACCAAAAAAAAAAAAAAAAAAAAAAAAAAAAGCTGTTCAGAAAAACAAGCAAGAAAGAAAAACCCACTGACTTACCTGGTGTTCACACCTGCTGACATGGTGTGGTTAGCTGTTGTGGTCCCTTTATGGCCTTGGTCACATCGACTCATCTGTGGGGCTGTCATAGGCCTGGCAAAGAGAAGGTGAGTAACACACTAAAGATTGAATATAACAAGTGCACTGAAACTCTGCTTGTGGGCTGGTGAAACCTAGCACTCATTTTACCATGTCTAAAACTCAACCATTATCCAAAATAACTTGCATATTGTGAGCTCCCATGAGCTCCTTTTCCCCACACTGATGACCAAACACATGCTCAGACCTTTGAAAGATGTGAGTTACCTGGTGAGAACTTCGACACTGTACAAGAGGGCCTGCAAAGAGGTGGCAAGTGCAGCCATAGCAGCAATCTCCTCACGAGCTGCTGTCACAGTCTCTGCTTGAGAGGTTTGCCGCTTGAGTTTCTGCAAGTAACAGGGAACCAGCGCTTCCAAGACCATCAGCATTTGGAGGCTGGAAAAATAACCAATACTTGGTCTGTTATATCCTGTCAATCCTGAAATTTACATCAGGTGGAGGCTTAAGTTTCTATCTGAAAACCCCTGGAACTCCCTCTGGCCTGTGGTTTCATTGCTTCTCACTCGTTAAGCAGCCATGGGCCAAAGAAACTCTTGTATGAGGAACTTCAGGGAAAAAAAATGGCTGATGCATAAAACAATAATAGAAACAGCCTGAACTTTTAAGTATCTTCTGAATAAGTCATCCACTTGCAGGCATTCATTTTCTCTTCCAGAGACTTCTTTCTTCTCTGGTTCCCTCTTGGAGCCTAACCTTTTTGTATTCCTAGTTTACTTTCTCTGTATCTTCATTTTCTTTTCAGCTGCCTGTTTCTGCCCTCCAGTGCCCTATCAATTGCTTCTCTGACGACAGAAACATTAATAACACAACGTGATCCCCACCTGGAAGTGCAGCCTACATTACTGCTGCTCAGGCTGCCACCCAGCTCAGTGCTGAAGCCCAAGACTTGGCCTCACAGGGAATCCTAGTACTTAAGATGCATTTCTATATCCTCTGCCTTGATTTGTCTGCCTTGATTTCTGATGCCATGTGCCACTTTTAGGCCTCATTTGAGTCTCTACAAACCAAGAAAACAAAATCAGACCAGCACCTTCTGAATGATTCAGGAGCATAGGCCACCACTGTCACACACAGCTTGATGGCTTCACTGATCGAAAAGGTCAAGTCTTCATTCCCATAGCAGAAGTCTGAGGGAGAAAAGTATGAGAAAAAAAGATATGAGAAAAGTAGTACACAAACATATTGAATATGAAAAAAAGATAGCACACTCCTTTCTTTCCCCTATTTTCAACTACTTGCTTCTCATGTTAACAATCCCCAGTAGGCTCTTGATTTTTGACAAAAATTAATCTACAAAACAGAAACGTGCTGCACTCCCACTTGCACCCTGACTTCTAAGAACCCAGCAGGTGAGAAACAATTCTTAGCCGGTCAAATCACTGCTGAGCATAAGGCCTACAGCTGCTACTGGAGTCTTGTTTCAAACATCACCCATCACAAGCAAAATCTTAAGCTCACACATGACAAGGACATGTGAGCTTAAGCACAATTTTTATGCTTCCTCTTTTTTTTTTCCTAGGTGTTCCCACCGAACTGGAAATGACACTGATGCACCACCGCTGGAAGAAGATAGTTACATTTCTAAAAATTAAGCTGCTATATTGGCAGCCAGATGACCTCCAGAACAAAAGTGACTGTTTTGCTAGTGATTTGAGAAAAAGGTTTCAAAAGCCTTTCAGTCTCAGACTACAAATTTTACGTACCAAGAAACCAATGTATCCAAAGAATAATATTTGCAATAACGTTACAGTCCCATTTTTATAAGTGACTTTGGTGTACAGGAACTCAAGTTAAAGCTAAGGTCCCAATCTACAGTCTCACTGTCAATATACACTTGGAAAGTGCAAATTTGAAAAATAAGTCAAAGATTCATATAAAAATCAGCCAAAATTACTTCCCTGCAAATCACAAAAACAGCCAAATTTTTAAATGCTGCATTGCATGGATAACCACCAAGAGACACAGTGTCCTGGGCACATCACACAGCCGTATATATTCTGCTTTGTGATAAATCTGCTCCCCTCCTAGAACTCAGCATGGTCAAATGTCTGAATGGCATCCATCACTTACTAGTCATAGTCTGCCCACAGGAGAGGATGCTTTTGTTTCCTGCCCACATGGAACAGTGCAGAGGATGACACTGATCTTGTCAGCATGATAACATTTATTAGGCATCTTTATTCTTCACCCACACATAACAAAATTCAAAATGCCAGGGGCTAGTTTCAGACTAGCACGCTCAATGCAGGAAAAGGAGCTTTGGAATAAAATAAATTAATAATTCCTTTCCTGCAGAAAATATCTAGTGGATGGTGGTAATAAAGTCAACCTTAAAGGATTCATGAGGCATAAGAAACAGGTATTACTACATTGTGGGAGAAGAAAAAGACCCTGAACAAATCTTATTGCATGAAATACACGATTAATCAATAAATAACAAACCAGAATTACTGAACAAAGGATGACTTGCTGTTACCTAATGACTTGAGAGGCTTTTCTGCTTTCACCAGCTCTAAGATGTCCAAAATGTCTGGAGTATCTCCCTCTAAAGACTGCAGCAGGTCAAACAGGCACTGAGCTGACACTCCTTTGCTGGTTCCATTGTTCGTAGCATCCTGTTTCAATGACACACATTTGTGGTTGATTTTCTGAGGACCTGTGTGCATCCCGGGAATCTCAAGGAGTTGGCAACCATTCCTCGCTCTTCCTCCCCCCCCCCCTTTTTTTTTCCTTCTTGATTCAACAGACTGATGCTATAATGGAAGCATAATCTGAAAACTGCACACAGCTTTACTCCCCACAAAAATCAGATCTGTGAAGAAGGATGTGTGTGCTTACAGTGTAAGTGCAGTTAGGTTTGGCAATCCCACTTTAAATTAAAATTCTATTAATTTGTTTTAACTCACTAAAATGTTAAAAAGTGATTAGTGAAGATTTCAAAACATGGCTAATCCAGCTGTATAGTTCACACGTACGAAAATTTGACAGTACGTTTTCTGTTCTTATTGCTGGATTCTAAGAAATGATTTGTGTGTGAAGAGTTACAAATCATTATTGTCCTCTTATAACCTATTTATACACAGAAACTTAAAGAGAAACTACATTTACTAGCCTGGATACCAGTGGCCCATCAACTCAGTGCCCCGCTCAATCAACTGATGAACAGAAGTGTGAAGAAACAAGTTCAGGGAATGGTTCTGTGTAGCACCAAGTGCAGCAAGCCTGTGTTCAGTCTGAACTGTGCTGATGCTCCAGCTGTTTTCTTTTTGTGATCTCTCAGGTGGGCTGTCTGCATACATACGCTTCCCCACACCAAGCCTAGGGAATGCTTTTACTCACAGGGAACTCCAGGAGAGGGGCCACACTTGCGAAGAGTTGCAGAATGAAAGGCTTGCGATGCAGAACGTAGAACTGGCGGCAAGCAAACTCTATTGCTTGGCGTAACTGTGGGTTGCTTTCATAGTCAGCATAAACCTGAGCAAATATAAAATGACATGGAAGTACTACTCCAATGGAGGGGCTCATCATCTCCTCATCCCAGACTGAATCAACTACAGCCTGACTCCAAGTCAGGAGTGCTGTTGATTGCAGAAGCAGAATTATTCCATGTGTCTTTCACAAGATACAATTCTGTATAGTCATCCCAGAATGGTATGTGACATTTTCTTTTTCTTTTTTTTTGACCTTCAACAGAAACTAATTAGTTTCAGAGCTGTAACTCTGATATTCTGTCTGGCAGAAGTGTTACTGAATCAGCAATTTTCCATTACATGTTTACATGTGGCTGCTTATTCTTAGACAAGAACCTACATTTGCCCAACCTCATTAACATCATGTTTGTTTGTTTGTTTTTCATTTTTTTTCAGACTGCCTCTCCAGTTTGTCAAGATAATTTGAACTTCTAGCCCATTCTCCAACACACTGATGTTTCCACCCACTTTAAAGATATTTTAAGTTTTTTAGAGTGGCATTTCCTTCAGAGCTGACCACTGAACCATGCAGCAAACATGTTGCCAAAGATGTGGGATTTGTTTCTCAAAGTTATGTAAACAGTATAACATTGCTAGGAACAACTTCACTGTGCTTCTTTCCTTTGTCCATATCAATTGCCTGTCTGCACATCTCTGCTGGTACAAGTCTTTGGGAGCTTTGGGGCGGGGGTGGTTAGCATTTTCTTGCTATTCGCTGGCAGCAGGTAATGCTGAGATTTTATGGTGGTGCAAAACTCACAATATAACACAAGGCTCTTTGAAGGTTTCCTAAAAATTTTTGTGAGAGACCTTTGCAGAGATGTACTCATTTTTCAGTGGTTTAGTAGCCTGAAGTGTGTCTTGTAGTATGTCTTTAGTACAATCACAAGCCTTTAGGTTGCTTTTGAGGCCACTCAGTGGCCTGCTACACTCACAAGAATTTATTTATTTACTAAATCTCTATTTAGATACACTCTTCGAGCCCTGCAGAAAGCGTTACTGTCTATAGAAGGACTATACTGATATTTCTTTATTTTCAGTATCTCATTTTTCCCAAATATTAACAGAAAAAGGGTATATATATTTATACCTCAAAGTGAAAAGAAACTCCACCTCTAATACTTGCAATAGTTTCCATCACTTACGTGCAAAAGATGTATACATTTTTAAAAACACTTGGTGTAATTTTCTGTTGCTATTTAAATTACAGATTATATATTTATTGTACTTCAAGAAGTTAATATAATCCAGTGTAAGTCAGCAAGTAGCTTGTCTAGATATTTCAACTATTCCCCAAATTTCAGCCATCCCTGGAGGAAAAAAACACCAAGGGAAACCCAGGGTCTGGAAATTTTCAAGAACTTCATATTTCTGTGTGAAAGTAAAGAGAGAGGGAGACAGACATGCATTTACTTAAAGAAGAGAAGCAAACATAGTCATTTACTCAAGAAGATATGTGAATGTAGTCCCAGGAATGCTGATTTGTGCCTTCCCACCCTGATCTGATGTTTGTCTTCTCAGAGCACCCAGAGCCTGGGACCTCGCCAGGACTCATCAGATGGCCACAGTCAGGCATAAAGTTTATCCATTAACTCCCAGTTCTATAACAAAATGCCCGCTCTGAGGTCTTCCCTTGTATTGTTCATGGAAATGGCTCACCTGCAGCATGCTGGGGAGGACCCACTGGTACCCACTGAGGGAGAAGAGGTGGTTAAAGTGCACGGCTGTGTTAATGACTGTGGCAGCGTACTGCCTCAACAAGGCACTGTCTTCAGGGTGCAGGATCAGGGCACCATTGAAGACGTTCAAGAACAGCATGATCTCATCCCCCCAGGGGAACTCGCTAGGCATGCCAAGGAACATCTCCTCCAGCAGCTTAATCCACAAGCTTTTCTGAAGAGTGTCAAGACCAAAGAGCTCTTTTCCAGCTGTGGGGGAGAAGAGGCAACAACAGTCAACTCTGTCTTCAACAGCCAGCCTCACAACACTCCCGTAGGCTAAAGGCTTCTCCAGAGAACCCTTCCACAAACACTGACCTTAGTTCTGCCTTTTCAAAGTGACTGCACCCATCCTGTATTTCTGCAAGTCCTTACAGGGCTTGAGCCAACCATGATTAAAAACAAAGCATATAAAGACTAAGACTGATGAATATCACACAGCAAATCTGCTCCCCTAGTTGGAAATTCTCTTCTTAGAAAGTGAAAGCAAATCTGAGCTCATACATATAAGCATGCAATCATCATCTGTCTCACACAACCTGGATGGCTGCATGGATTTATGTTGAATTTTTATCCTTCAGGTATCCTACACATTACAGGACATCAGTGCATAGCTCCAATAATGCTTCTGAAAGCAAGTGTTTTTAGGGCCTGTTACAGAACTGGCCAATGTTTACCACCCTGCAACAGCGGCCTGTTTAATTCTCAAGTCAGCCTGGAAACTCTACTTGACTTTCAGAGCAAAGTTCCTAAAAAGAGAGCTGTTTCTATATCCCTGCTACAGAGTTTGCCCAATCTTCATTTAGAAGCTGATGCTTCCAAAAAGTGTATTTTGTGCTCTTCTTAATCTGCGGTTATGCACAGTGGGGTCTTACACACTTTCTCTGAACTGTGTTTCATGTGTCTGGGTTTGAAAACACTGACCAGATGGC
Source organism: Oxyura jamaicensis (assembly GCF_011077185.1). Lineage (NCBI taxonomy): Eukaryota > Metazoa > Chordata > Aves > Anseriformes > Anatidae > Oxyura > Oxyura jamaicensis. Next base: position 6,722,736 of record NC_048899.1, on the reverse strand, counting down.
AGGATGCTCGTGTGGAACAAGCTGGCAACTGGAGTTCTTGAGTTCAGAGAAATCAGTGCAAATACTCCCATGACAGTTACAGAAAAATTTAGGTTAAATGAGACAACCAAAGGTCCCTGACTCAGGCAAGATGAACTTTAAAGCTAATCAGGTGGCTCAAGCTCTTGATTGACTGACTTTTACAAGTCTCTGTGGAAGAAGACTGCACTGCCTCTCTGTTTCTGATTGTAATGTAAAGATTTTTTTTTTGTCCAACTGTGATTTCCTTGGCTGCAATTTGCGTTTGCTGCCTCTTGTCCTTTTGCTGTGCATTTCTGAGAAGAGCTTGGCTGTTCTCACCACAGCGCTGCTTTACTGTAAGTCTGCCATGAGGTGCCCTATCTCATGTCCAAGCTTTCTCTTCTTCAAACTGAAGAAGTCCAGGTCCTCGTATGACCTCTCCTCATATGACAAGTGCCCTGGCTCACTAACCACCACAGCGGCCCTTCCCTAAACCTACTCTGGTTTGTCAAAAACTCCCGTGTTCTGGTGAGTCCAGAACTGGACACAGTATTCCAGCTGTAGCCTCATGCATAATTTTAATACATAATTATATTCTCATCTGGGTCCAAAGAAAGTAACTTTGTCTAGAGATGTCTAACATAGCAAAGCTTTTTCTGCTGTTATGCTTACAAACCAGCAGCTATGTATCATTTTCCCTAGGAAGAGATTTGTCAGCCTTCAGTGATGCCACAAGCCTGTGTGTTTCTAAGGCAAATGAAGTTCCTCAGATAAACCTCCTGGGCCCTGTACAACCACCAGAGAAAGCCATTAAAAGGCCGTACCTTGGGGATCACTGAAGAGTGAGAACTCAGCATCAATGGCACTTCGGGGAAATGAAGGCAAACGGAGCAGATCTTCCTGAAGCATTGATACGTGTGACTGCTTGTGAGCAATGGGGATTTTCTGGGTCAGTGATATAAGGAACAACACCCGCCCCACCTCTTCTAGTTTGCGGGTGAACACCTGGAAGAGAAAAAGAGACAAGGATCAGTATCAGTCTGGTCAAAAAGCTCTTTACAATGTACTCTTTTCTAGGTTAGCTTCCACAGCTTTCTCTGCTGGTAAAGAGACTGCACTCAAGGCCCAGAGGAACCTGCTGAAACTCAGAAAGCACGTGCTGTGCCCTTCTGCTAGAATTTGCAATGGCTGGTGGGTTTTAGCCCCACTCAGCAAAGATGGATTATGTTCATAAAGAAGTTTTAACACCACTTTCTATTTCAGTCTTGTAGAGGACCCTGAATGGCTGTCAAGTGTTTTGCAACTGTGCTGAGTGGTCTTTTGTAGATCAGTGGAAACTGCCTGTGTAAACCCCATGGTGATCAGAGGCAAACCAACTCCAAACTGAAAGCCATACAGTTGCTCTCCGCAAAGTCATAGTCAACGGTCAACATCATGTCTGTTTTTGGCTACCATAATAAAACTATTTATACCAAAGGTTACAAGTTTAACCCCTTCCTTTTTATTCCTGGTTAGTATTGTCCTTTGCAGATATAGCTAGAGCAACTTTTTTTCCCTACTTTTCCCTGTGCTACTGTGACAAGTTTTGCTTTTGTGGAAAACCAAGTATGCAGCTTCCTACAGAGGGAGTGAATTCAATATTGTTGTCTTACTGTTTAAGCAAATAACACCCTCAGGGGTCTGAAGCATTAAAAGCACTGCCCTGATGTTTTAGGTAGGGTTTAGTTCCTACGAGAGAGCTCCTGGAAGCTGCAGAACATTAGCAGGATCAGACAGATTATCATGTCATGAGGCTGGAAGATGGGGAGGACAGTGTCTTTCCGAGACAGATTCAGTGTCAAATGCTCCTTCTCCAGTAGAGCTCTCTATCCGCATGCAGCATGAGTGGAGGTCTTTAAAGGGAAAGGAAAGGTTTATTTACATGATTTGTTTCTGGACAGAGGTGTTCGGTGACAGTAAGATACCTGCTTCTGAATGAGCTCTTGACCCTTTTCGGGATGCATCTGTACCAGGTTGAGCTGGGGAGAAACTGACCTCCGGAAAGGATAAATGTCACGGACATAGGTCTGCCAGGAAAGGAAACAATAAAGTGAATGTTAAACAAATGCAAATTGTAACATCACTAGTTAGAACCAAATAAGAGGCCTTTTAGTCCTTTCAGAAAGTTTTGTGCAGGGCCTTCCAGACACTGTGGAACATTATGTGAAGCTTTTCTGAGAAAGCTAGACAATAATTTAAGAGCCAAGGGACTCCACTTCTGCCTCTGCCCTGTTCTGACAAACTCCCATCTTTCAGCACAACTAAATACCAGACATGTGGTGCCCGCAGGACTGAATTCTGCTTATGGGCTGCCTGTTCTCCTTTAGATAACCCTGATGTTTAAAAAGGGATGAGATGGAAAGGACAAAGTAATCAGTACCTGACCTTTGCCTTACCTTGTTGTAATGAATAAGATTCCATCGCTTATCCATTAAAAAGTAATGAGAAGATTGTGTTTCAGGTATATTAAAAAACTCCAAACACTCCTGTAGGGGAAGGAAGAAAAACATTCTATTACTTATTAGTTATCTTGTAGAAAGACCTAAATATCCAAAAGATGAATATCCTGCTAATAATGTATAAAGGCATAAACCTGCTAGGCTCTGTCACTCTTTTGGCATTAATTCTTATTTCTTTTTAATCATGAAGTACATTACTATGTTTGTGACAATAAAGGCATGCTGGTATCACAGTCCTGAAGACCAATGTTACTTATTTTGGTATCTTCATATTGCATGTATTTGCCTGGCCATATAACCCATATGGGTATTACAGCTTCCATTTCCATACTACATATTTATCAAGTTTTAGAGGTAGGGGATGTACAGAGACATTACAGTTCAGACCTTTCAAAGCACTGACACGCATGTTTCCCATCAAAACTTAATGATGGACAAACCTGAGTCTTTTGTAAGTCTGTTTCTTATGTAGTTCACATAAAGTCATCCAGGAATGTTTGGCCAAAAGGGAAATGACCTGACAACTCCTAAATCCCAACATATCATTCATCACAGCTAATGAGTCATCATTTCTGCTCTTTCTAATCCTGATCATTCTGCTTAGTGTTGATAAAACCAAACACTTCAGTGATTTGTGTATTTATCCAAGGGATCATATACAGCAAATACCCAACAAGCTGCAGTGTATTCAAATGTACTTGCATCTGTGGGGCTTTGGCTGGCTATAAGGTCAGGGCATTTCTATTACGCTTTAATATGGGATTCTGTTTTCTTGCAACCAAGATCTCCTCATACGAAGACAGAATTGCCTGTCACAGCAAGGTGTCTCCCCTGACACTGAACCAGGAAGATGAGGCAGAATGTATTCCTGGCATACAGGTATGTCAGGTAAATGTACTACTGAGCAGTTTGTTCAGTTCAAAAACTCAATCCTACCTTCAGAAGGGCCTCAAACTGTGTGTCCTCATGGACTGGTAACTGAGTTGGGATGTCGCACTCATTCTGTCCATGTACGACAAGGGTCTTTGTGCCTAAAAGAAGAAAAGCAGATGTACTCTTCCTGGGCTTTTACTTACCCCAGTTTCAAAAGACTGCCCATACAGGATAAGTGATAGTTAAAATTCATTCCTGGGCAGACAGACAACGTCAGTCCTGCCTGGAATATGTTATGCAATGTTAGCACAGTCTTGTACTTCTACAGTCAATGAGACATTGATCTGTTCCTAAAACATAGAGCTGGCGACTTTAGCAGCAAGCCAGCTCTGGGGAAGGAACAGGCATAAAAGGTCAAATCTGTTTTTCAGCAAGAAATCTCTTGCTTACTCATGAAGTCCTAGGCTCACAGCACACCCTTCTTGGGCTTTCTTGAGACTTCAATGATAGGTTGCATTACATCAAACAGTCTGAATGGCACAGTCCTAAAAGGATCAGCCTGCCAGTCTTTCACAGCCCAACTGGCACAAAGCCCTGAGTTGAAATAATTGTTCTCATTCACCTTCTGTTTGCTTCTTTCAGAGCTCTTAAAGCCATTTTCTGAATCTCAAGGAATTAGAGGTGGAATTTACTGAGTGAACCCTCAACTCAAGAAAAACTGACTTAGAAAAAGCAGCCATTTGTAGCAGGTCTGATCCAGTTTGACAGATCTCCCTTTTGGTAGAGGGCAGTTATGAACTTAGAAGTGTAGTAGAGGTAAAGACTCTTTTCTTATACCTGGCATTGAGGCAGTCACAAGCAGTTTCACTTCACACTGTTCCTTCTTCATAGTCTGTTTGAGATCCTTGAAAAAAAGGCCTTCAACATAACCCACCACTTCCCAAAGGAAGGTCAGTGTTGCAGAAATGGCATCCATGCCCCATTCACATGGGGTGCGTACAAAATACATGATCAATCCCACCTACAGTTAATAAGAGGAATACCAGGTTATATGCATTCTGACTGTGCAGGGCATTGTATTAACACAGAACAAGAACATGATTCTTCTTTCTTCATTTGGGATAAATGAAACAAACTTACATCCTGAAAGTTTACACATACTGCAGAACAATCTGCCTCTACCAGTCTTCCTTTTTCTTATAGAAGATGAGGAGTGGGGGCAAAAAGGGCAATTACAGTCCAGCCTTAAAAGACATTGTAGATGAGGAAAAGGGAAAACATCTGCAGTAAGAGACTTCTTTGCTTTATGCTCTGATGTGCTGCCACACAGACACCTGACAAACACTAGAAGGCTCCTGGAGTAGCATACATCTTGTCTGGTTTTTCCATCTCTTAACTGAAAAAACTGCAGCAAATGCATTTTCCACAATCATAAAAGAAGCTCCTAGTTTTATTCCAACGGGGCTGTCCAAAAGCAAAGCACTTTCTGAATGAAAATTAAGTAAAATAATTAAAGGTTTCTGACATTGTGACCCTCCTATTCATTTACAACTAATCATCTATGATTTAACTCAGAAATTCACAACAGGAAGTCTAGCAGTTTAATAAAAAGTTAAAGGTTCCTCTTCCTATATGGAATAAAAAGCTGATATAAGCCTGGTATTTTGCATCTACAGCCAGAAGCAGATATGAACCATAAATAAAAAGACACAGAGCACTTATTTCTTTGCAGATTGTGGCATTAACTTCTTATGACACATGCAGATAGAGGTGAGATTATGAGCTGCGCAGTTGACTCACAAGCTACTCACCAAATAGTTAAAAAGGATATGAGACGTCTGCGCAGGAAAGTCCCCAATGTTCAACAAAAGCTTCCTTAACATATACATCAGTTCATCCTAAAAGAAGATCAAATGTTTTCTTTCCATCACAAAATAGAAAATGTATTTCTCCACTTGTCTTCCCCAGCTTTGTTACCTCCCATTTTTCTGCATCCCTTTGGTCAGTTCTGTCTGTTGGTGTGTGAAGTGGCACGCTATGCTTGTGACTGTTCCCATATTTCCCAAAATAAGACCCAGGGCACAACATCCAGGTCAACATCCTTATTTTTCATCGGAGAGAGGCCAATATCTCCTACTGCCGTTTGTCCTGACTGTAGCATCCTGATTCTGCACTTCCCTCCCTGTAATAATACTAATCCTTGCTTACCACAACAAATGGCTGCCTAGATAATGTTGCTGAGACACTGCGAAATCTAGCACAGCTCAACTCAGTAACTGTGGTTGCTGGGTAGGAGATTGGGGCAGAATCTAACATTCCTTCTTCTAGAAGCTGCTTTCTTTAATGCAGACTAATTAATTTCTTAAGGTGGGAAGGAAGGCAGGTAGAAGGAAAAGAGTTTCACTGTCAGCCAAGGACAGACAGACTGAGAGACAAGGCCACGAGACCTTTGAGAAAAAACTGAACAGGATGGCATGGGTGGAGGTAATACGGCCTGTTTTTGATAGAAAGGGTTGTGCTTCACTAAGCATCTGTTCAAGGCTAGGCTTAGAGCAAGTCACATCCTTAGCAGGGGTAAATGAGCTGTGTCCCATTTACATCAGTGGACAGTGCCTGAAGCCAACTGATGGTATGGCCTAAAACACTTTGAAGCACATTATAATTGCAGATGGTCTTCTCCAGAAACTACCCACAGAGGGATTTTGCTTGCAGCTGTTCTCCCCTGCTCTAAGCAATATACAAGCCCAATGGGGAGAAGAGGAGTTTACCTGTCGGTTGCTTATTGTGAGCTTCTCAAGGAAATGGCGCAGGACTGTAGAGGGGTCTTCAATTAAGCAGTTCCACAGGACCTGCTGAGCAACAGCACTTACTGTAAAACAGAAAGAAAACACAGTCAGAAAGAAAACAGAAATAAAACATGGTCTTTCCCTTAGAAAAGCCTTGAAATGGTGCACTTAGATGCAAATGCTCCTAACCTTTTACTACAATTAGCATTTTTGTACTGAAACACACAGGAGCTACTTTGAAGCACTATGATTCCTGTTCACCACTGCAGTCATTTGAAGCAAAAATCTAATAAAAGAACCATAAGGGTTGTAAGGGACCTCTGGAGATCATCAAGTCCAACCACCCTGCTAGAAGCAGGTTCCCTACAGGAAAGCATCCAGGCAGGTCCTGAATTTCTCCAGAGAAGGAGAATTTTTTTACACTGTAAAGAAGTTCTCATGCATGTTTGTGTGGAACTTCCTGCGTTCCAGTTTCTGGCCATTGCCTCTTGTCCTATCGCTGCCTTCCCTAAATTCTGGTGATAGGATAGGAATCACTTCAGCACTGTAGTCAGAAAAATAATAAAGCAATAACTGCTTGGATTCACAACTCCATATGGGCAAATATGTCAATTAAAAAAAAAAATCATATACTTCATGCATGGAAACGCCACCTCATGGTGATTCACTGAGTGACTTTATCTGGTATTAATGGACAGTTTTAGATAGTCGGCAGGGGATTATGTTGATGATAAGCTCCCCAAAGTGTAATTAATCGCAGCCCTGTGAAGATTAACAACAGCAGAGAATTATTCGTTGTTTTGCTTTCAGTGCTCAGTTCTTTGTCACAAAATGACATATTATTTAGGTGACTGGCTACACCCACCAAAAACTGAATAAAGAATGTGACAGAAAGTTAAGTGTGCAATCACCCATCATGATGAGCGATGAGAAAGGAAGAGCAACAGTCCACCATCTATAAACATTTAAGAGACACAAATACAGAAGAATCTATTATTACTTTACAAATACATGGCAGACCATAAACAAAATGTTAGAACTGTGTATAGCTGGATTTCCACTTGTCATAGGATCAAACAAATATTGGTGGGAATAGGCTTCGGGACGTCTCTAGTCCAAGTCCTGCTTGGAGCAAGACTGTCACCAACACCAGATTATGTCAATCACAGTGCTGTCTAGCCAAGGCTTGACAGCTGCTGTGGAAGGAGATGGATGGAGATTCCATGGAGACTGCACTATGCTCCTGGTAGACAAGTTCTTTCCTAATTTTTATCCTGAACCCCCTAAGTTGCAACCTGTATGGTAGAGTTCCTGTTTGTTTCCGTTTCATTACACAAAACAAGCCCAGCTTCCACAATCAATCCTCACAGAACACCTGTTTTAGGCCTCTTACTGTCCTGGTATCCCCTTGCTAGATCTTTTCCAGCTTCCGAACATCCTTCTTGAACTGGGAGCCTTTTCAGGGTCCCAAAAGATAGCAGATATCATTTGAAACCCAGAGCAAAGAACATAAAGAGCCTACAAGATCACATTTCTGTTGACCACCCATTTGCCACTAGTTTGTGAGGATTGAAAAGGTTATTCATAAGCTTTGTAACAAATATACATCATACTCATACCATACTACTACTAGGAAACATGAACTATGAGCAAATACAAAGTTGTATTACACCTGTTACCACTTTAGTTATGACACCTAACAAATGAAAATATTTTAATGCTGGCAGGTTTTGCCACTCCTAAGCAAGAATCACTTGAAGTGTAATCTAGGTCAATACCAGCTACTCCATCCTCCCGGACTTCTCCGTCTTCCATCAGATGGACAATGGGGAGCACCGCTGCACAGATGCATGCTGGAAACACAGCCTGAGGTGGTTGTGGCATGTGATGGTTTGGAGTATGCTCTGTAGTGTGTTCTTCATCTGGAGCAGTAAGAAGAGTAGAAGGTAAGTGTCCATGAATAAGCTGTGACACTGCACAGGCAGGTCAGATAAAAATTCATGTTAGGTGCTGAACAAACAGAAGAAAATGACAGGCTGCCTGGTCACCGTGCAAGCACAGCAGCTTTACTATTATCTCCAAGAAGAAACAGCATCTCCAAGTCAACTTCTTGATCAAGAGTTTTCCTTGTCATTGTTATCTTTTCTAATTTATATTTCTTTTCTTCTAGACATTACATTTTCTTTTTTAGGAAATCTCATTTCATTACCATTTTTTGGCCACAGTGATCTCCAAGGCATGACTCAGTGTAAATGAAACATGAAAGGTAAAGGAGAACATTGTGACAGGAAGAATGAATAAAATAATTCATGGCAGTAATTTATTATAAAGAGTTCAAGCCTGAGAATACATTCAGCAAAAGAAAATGTCATCAGCTTTAAAGGTTAGCAGGAAAGGCTTCCGATGAGTGAAATCCTAGGAAAGTATATTCCAAAGTGAAGTCAACCAACCTTCTGCACTGACTGCTGAGCGCACTGACCAGACAGAGCCACGGCGGAAGGAATAGTTCCTATGAGATGTACTGGAGGTGCAGGAAGGACTCACAGAGAGACGGCGGGAGGCCAGGTTGGCAACTTCTTCTACTGACAAAGAGAATGGGAAACGTCAATCCAGATCTAACTGACAGACCTTAGGGAGCTTTCAGAAGGAGAGCACTTGCAACCAAACTGGAACGTTGAAAATTCAAGTCAGTTAACACTCAGAAGGAACAATTTCAGATCTATAAAGAGTAGGCAGGCAATTTGCTCATGCTTTGAGAAACAGCTGAATATTGCTCCATAGGAGTGTTCAGTGCTTTGGTGAGTCACATTTTAACTGAGGTGGCTCTGTGCTTCTCTTCATCTACATCCTATTATCCATCATGGGTAGTGGTGCTTAGTTTTTCTCAAGAATTGGGAATTCTGCTCACATACTTGCCAATGCATGTTTAGATCCAGACACCAGTGTAATTACCTAATTGCATATGCCTTGTAATGGCTTCAATAAAATCTTTGTGCTCTGTTAGCTTGAACCAATGGAAAACCTCACACATCGACTACGTTTTCAGGGCACAACTCATGCCATGTAACTTTAACCATCTGAAACTTTATTAATGAGTTTGAGCTGGTCATCTAGACCCTCCCCTCTAGATACCACACAGACAGAAAATTCTGGAGGCAATTCAGTCTGTCCTAAGCCATCTGTCTTAAGACAAATACTGCCAAATACCACCATCCTTTAGTTATCAATGGGTTAAAGTTAAGAAAGAAAAATTTCATTCTTTTTGTCCCATACTCTCATTGAGTTAAAATCAGACCTCCCAAAATGCTGGAAGCTTTGATATATTAAGAGCTCTGAAGTTACACTGAAGCTGGCTGAGGGGGAAAGGGGTAAGCGGGGCTCGGGACACAGTGAGTGTGCAATGTATCTCAGGTTTTGTGCTTTTTTTTTTTTTTTTCCACTTATTTTTAGTTATGATTTTTTCTCAGTCACTTAGACTCTTCAACAAATGAGTGTGGCTGCTCACCACCTTTACAGAAGTATTAAAATGTGGTAGTACTTGCTCATGCACTGATGTGGTGAGCACACCAAAGCAGGAACTTTCCTAGCACTAACGATTGCTCTTCCTGGATGTCACATCCCTACACAGTGCTGTATGTTGGTGGCAGGTGCTCCCTGGTTCCTGGAAGGCATTTCTTGGCCCTGGAGCACACCTTCTTCTTCCTGCTCTGAGCTTGGTGTGCAGGTTGGCTCATAGCAGGCCTCCTGAGTGATTGGGATGGCAGTGATGAGACTGGCTTCCCGACCCAGGCGTTTCTTCTCTTCCTCCTGCTGCAGGTTTTTTAGGATGTGCTCTGCTCGCTGATGGGAACGTGACACTGCTCTGGCTGAAAAGGACTTCTGCCAGGAAGAAAAGAGAAGAAGCACAGCCTGAAGCTGTTGGTTAAGATGCACACATCCTAGGTTTTCCACTAGGGTCCTCAGTGACATTCAGCAACTCTGTTTGTAAATACAAATCAAAACAGTTTTAGTTACAGCAGGAGCTATGTCTATAACAAGCCTTGGTGCTGACTTCTCCCACGAGGAACCGCACAAATTGGCACATAGGAAACTGTCAGACAGTTCAAGTGAACTAATTCTTTGGGGAGGTAGCAGCTGTCTGCTCCTAAGGTCTAACTTACTGTCTCTCACAGGCCATGTGTTATACAGTAGAGTGCCCCACTGAACAAACAGACAGAAAAGCCTTATGCTCATGCAGAACGCCCCGTGCCCCATATGGACAGTATACTGACTAAATCTTCTCCAGCAGAGGATGACAAGCAAACTCAGAGTTTAGGCCACATCTTTCGGTTTTAGTTCCCTCCATGCCCTTACTGAGAAACAGCAATACTCACCCTCATGATATAGAATCATAGAAGGGTTTGGGTTGGAAGGACCTTAAAGCCCATCCAGTTCCTGCCTGCTGCCAGGGGCAGGGACACCTCCCACTAGATCAGGCTCCTCAAAGCCCCATCCAGCCTGGCCTTGAGCACTGCCAGGGATGGGGCATCCACAGCTTCTCTGGGCAACCTAGGCCAGTGCCTCACCACCTTCATAGCAAAGAATTTCTTAGTGTGTAATCTTTATCTCCCCTCTTTTAGCTAGAAGCCATTACTCCCTGTCCCGTCACTATTGTCCCTGACAAATAGTCCCTCTCCTGCTTTCTTGTAGGCCCCCTGTGGATACTGGAAGACTGCTATAAGGTCTCACTGGAGCTCCAAGCTGTACAACCCCAACTCTCCCAGCCTGTCTTCATAGGAGAGGTGCTCCAGCCATCTGAGCATCCTCGTGGCCTCCTCTGGACCCGCTCCAGTAAATTCCTGTCCTTATATTGGGGGACACACAACTGTCTATGTCTGGGGGTCCCAGATATCTCTGCTTACCGACTGGTCTTCATTGATAGGGTCTTGCACACTCCCGCTGCACTGAGGAACCCAGGGGGGATCAAACATTGGCACAGATGGCATCCCCAGGACCGGGGAAGGCAAAGTGAAGTTTATACTTGGAGGAGGGATCTAAACAAAGCCATAAAAGACATTCTGTATGACAGCATACTAATATTAATGTTTGTAGTGCTAATTAAATACGAGCACAAGTACCCAAGACATAAATTACCTCTGCAAATTATTCCCACCTCTGCATTTCACTACAATGTAAGACTGTACGACAGACAGATTTCTTTCTTTCTCTGGTGTTCATCTTAACCCCATTATGCTTCTCCCATTTTTAAACAGGAGTTCTACACATCATCTCCCCCCTCTGGTATGACTTCCATGACGATTTCTTTCTCTAAACTGATTTTGAGGCAATTTCATGGCAGCATGTCACAACATGTCTACCCCAGAAGACAAGCCACACATGGCAACGTTGTGTTTCATGCGTTCTATCTACCTTAAAGATCTGTTGTGCTCCTTCTTCCATCCTTGGCCAGACTTGATATCTAAACCTCCAGAGTGTGTGAAATTTGAGAATGGCATTCAGTCTTTGCACTGTCTCTGGGTGATGAAATTCGGACATCAGCATGTCAGAAACAGCCTCTGGCACTTTCACGGCACACAGCAGGAACATGGCAGCTGCAGGGAGAGAATATCTGATCATCTGTTTTGCTTATTACTGTATTTATCTGGCAGGAAAAATTGCAGCTGTATAAACTCCCACCAGAAAGAAACTTTGGCTCCAAAAATAAAATCAGCAGTCTACCAGGTTTAGCAAAAATTGTACTGCTTCATGAAACCAAGCCTGTGTGATTCTACCTTTTGGAGCCATGCAGTGTTTTAAGTGCGATGCTTTTAAAAAGTTCTGTCAAATCTGCTTTTAAAATAAAATACAGCTTCGCTCTTCTCACTTACATCTCAGTCATGAGTGGTTTAAATTAAGAAGCATCTCTTAGCAGGACTAATTCAGTTTGGCTTTCTAATTTTTTTTTTCTGAGTGCCTTTTGCGATGATTAGTAAAGGCTGGTTTAACAGCTCAGCCTTTCCCTCAGTGCAGGAGGCAGTGGCCCAACAGCAGACTCACTTGTTTATTTTCATGGGATAAAAACAAAGGTTCTTGTCTACCTAGGCACCAAGCAATGACTGCAATCTGCTCAAAGACAAAATTGAGCTGCTATATATTGGGAAGCAAAGGACAAGATCACAATGGAGGACAGCACAACAGAAGTTGAACTGGTCCATAGTTGCTTCATTGGAGCATATTTGAATATAAACAGACATAGTTCAACTCCAGCCCTGGGGAGGCCAATTAATTTAGATGTGTATCTGAGAGGTACTGAGCAGGAACCAAAGGAACAGTGCTGCTGTAGGAGTTTTGTGGGTGTCAGCACCCACGGCTTCTTTGACCACTAGCTTACCACAGAAAGACTGGAGGCAATTTGTCTAGATTTGGTGACAGTTCCTCTCCACAGCAGAGAGAGGACATTTGACATTGTTTGCCTCACCGCTTTTCAGAAGGTGCAAGGCATGAGAGCTGTGCTAATGGGATGCAGGCAGAACACGTGCAGAAGAACATGGCTGCTCTTTGACTGCTTAGGTCCTGCCTTGCACTGCAGAGGTTCCTGGTTCTGCTCCAGCATCATTCTCCAAATCTGCGGAGCCCCTCCTGTTTCACTATCTCAGAGAATGTTCCACTCTTCATTGTTTTAACTGCATCTATGTCGGGTCTTAGTAGGGCTGGTGTATCAGTGGGAGCTCATGCTGAAAGCTCTCCATACCCCCAGAAAAGAAATACATCCTGGAATGGGGTCAGTAGATGGTGCTGTTGTCCAGTAACACAGGAGTTTCTTTTACCCAGCTTGGGGACAGCAATGTTGTGAGTGTTCAGGTCTGCCCTTGATGACTGATTTATGCTGGGGCTGAAATCACTCTTGCTAACAGGACAGCTATCTACAGACCCTCAAATGGATTTTAATCCTCCCTTCAAGAAAGGGAAAAGGAGGAAGATGTATCTAACAGGCTGTATTGGAGGAGCAGCCAGCTAGAACTCCTCAGAAAGAGCAGCAAAGCTTTATTACCTTCTCTGTGAGCCCGAGCAAGGTTTTGATATAGGAAAAAGAACAGTCAAAATTATTCCTCCAGAAAGGAACCGAAGGGGGGGAAAGGAGTGCAGCCTCAGGTAGCTTGTTTCCTTCATTTTGCTCCTCTCTATTCCTGTTTACACATTTGGCCCGTGTATTGGGTTTACATGGTGAGGTGTTGGTAGCGGAGGGGCTGTAGTGTGGTGTCTGTGAGAAGAGGCCAGGGGCTGTCCCTTTGTTGGACAGAACCAGTTCCAGCTGGCTCCCAGATGGAGCTGCTGCTGGCCAAAACTGAGCCCATGAGCTGGCTGAGCCCCTGTGAAAATGTATTTATGAGGGCAAAAAATGCTGTGCAGCAGCTGCAAAAGAGAGGATTGAGAAAAAACAGGAGAAAACCCTGCAGACCCCAAGATCAAGGGAAGGAGGAAGGAGTGCTCCAGGCAGAGAAACAGTTCCTCTTGCAACCCAAGGAGAAAACCATAGTGATGCAGGCTGCCCCCCTGCAGCCTGCGGAGGGGAGCCCATGCTGGAGGAGTCTGTTCCTGAAGGACTGCACCTTGTGGTACAGACCTGTCCTGGGGCAGTTCTTGAAGAACTGCAACCCCTTGGAAGGACCCATGTTGGGGCAGTTCATGAAGGACTGTGGGAGGGACCTCCCCCATGGGAGGGACCCCATGCTGGAACAGGGGGAAGAGCCTGAGAAGGAAGGAGCAGCAAAGTTATGAACTGACGTCAACCCAATTCCCCATCCACCTGCACTGTTCAGGGAAGAGGAAGATGTAGAAGAATCAGGAGGAAGATGAGCCTGGAAAGAAGGGGGAAATGGGGAGAAGGTGTTTTCAGTTCTCGGTATCCTAATCTGTTATTAAATGGCAGTAAAATAAATCAATCTTCCGCAATGCAAGTCTGTTTTGCCTGTGACAGTAACTGGTGAGCAAATTCCATCCTTATCTTGACCCTCATTTTTTTCCCTGTTATTTTCTCCCCTTGCCTTGCTGAGGAGGGGGAGTGAGAGCATAGCTTGGTGGGCATCTGAGGCACTAAAGAGGACTGCAGTAGGTTAGCTTTGTCTGGTCTCTTGCTGAGATAAAAGCCCTTTAATGAGAGAAAAATAAAGGGTGCATGTGGAAGAAAAAAAGATTTATTCTCTACTCCCCATAAGCAGGTGATGCCCAGCCACTTTCTGGGAAGCAGAGCCTCAGTATGAAGAGCTGTTGCTTCAGAAAACAAATGCCTTCATAATGAATGTCCCCTGCCTCCTACTCCCTTCTTTTAGCTTTTACTGCTGAGCACAACATCGAATAGTATGGAATAAGAGACCTTTTGGTCAGTTTATGTCAGCTGTCCTGGCTATGTCCCCTCCCAACCTTTTGACCACCCCCAGCTCGGTTGGTGACTTTGTTGGAGGCAGAGGGTTGGAGAGACAGCCTTGATACTGTGAAAGCACTGCTCAACAGTAGGCAAAATCATCAGCACTGTTCTAGCCACAAATGCAAGGCACAGCACTATACAGGCTGTAATGAGGAAAGCTAACTCCATCCCAGCCAGACCCAATACACCTGGGAAACGCAAAGGTGAAGAGCACAGAGAAGGCCCATGGGCTAAAGAAGTGCACTGTGTACTGGAGGAACAGATAGAAAGTGAAGAAACCAGAACTGATGAAGAACACTGAATGCAGATTCAAACAATGGACTTCAGGGCAGAATTTATTGCTGCCTGTGGAAAATGAAGGACTGGTAAGCTAGATGGAAGTGTGAGGGAGAAAGAAGTCTGAGAACACTTCAAAGCTCTTGCATGGCCAGCAGCTTTTGATAAAAATACCCATAACTTAATCTCCACTGTAAAAGCATCTGTGATGGCTCCCTTAGGTGTACAAATGTGGGGAAGATGGCAGTGTTTAAGCTATTCGCTTGGGTGGGTGCTGGGAGAAGAGAAAGGTAGAATTTGAAATTTGTGGGAGATTGGCTTGGATATGAATTTGATTGCTTTAATTTGTGGTTTGTTTAAGAAATCTGTATCTTGCATCTGAGCCATGTTCACTGTTGCTAGGGTAGGGTCCTGTATTTAGACAGGACAATAAAACTAGAAGGGACCTCCTGAGTCACATCATCTAATTCCTTTCACAAACTATTAAACCTGAACGCATTTGCTCTTTTTCCCGGTGGTTAGAAATCTTGTTTTCCAGCTGAAAGAAGTCATACTCATCTTTATGCTACCATGGCTTAAACATTTCTTCTTCCTTGCCAGGTCTACAGTATTTATGCAAAGCAAGAGTATTGCCTCTCAGTCTTCACCTCAATCAATTAAATAAATATCCTTATCATATAGATTCTTCATTCTTCCTCCTGTCCTCACAGTCTTTCACTGTACCTGCCCATGCAAATGTCTCTTTCTTCAGCAATCGGAATTGTGCCTAAACATGCTGTGCTCTAGGTAATTGTAGGATATGCTTAACAACAGCATCAATACTTTTTATCTCCAACAAAATACCTCTTCTAACACATCCTGACTGCATTTATTGCTTCCACATCTGAATTCTGCTTGGTAACTCACAGTCATCCTGTGGCCAACTGATACACACTCTGAACTCCTCTGCATGCCTATCAGTTCCATGGGAAAAGATCCAAACTCGTAACAGAAAATTCACTGCTAGTTTGTAAGG
The DNA here is from genome assembly GCF_011077185.1 of Oxyura jamaicensis. Classification (NCBI taxonomy): domain Eukaryota; kingdom Metazoa; phylum Chordata; class Aves; order Anseriformes; family Anatidae; genus Oxyura; species Oxyura jamaicensis. The sequence continues at coordinate 6,706,884 of NC_048899.1, read as the reverse complement.
ACAATCTTACATTGTGTAGTAACAGATTTCATCCTCTTTTTGGAGTTCCTTTTCCAAGGTAACACACTCACAGGTATGTGATATTCTCATATTCTTCAGTAGTAGAGATGCCTCTCAATTATGTGCTATCAGCAAATATTTGCACAATCTAATACCAAGTGGGAATGTAAAATTTAAATACCATACCATATGAATACACATTAAGAAACACTGCTGTTTCCATGCAACAGGAGAATTTTTCTTTCAGCACAACAGAAGTAGCTATGACAGTTCCACTTCCATTCCATTTCCCAGTTTTTGCATCAGCTCTTAATTGGTACTAACAATTTCCATGAGGCAACAAACCAAATACTTCAGTAAACTCTGGTCAGATTATATCACTGTTTTTCCTCTGCCTAGAAACCCTAGAAACACAAATCACCAATTTTATTTCTCTTATCATCAACCACAACCAGGGCTGTGCAGATTGTCTTCCTTCTGACCACTTCTTTTATACAGAACGCAAAAGCACGTGGTCTATGAAAACCAAATAGCCATCAGGAAACCCTTAGTGTCATTAAGACCTCCTCCACTAGAGAGCTGTTTTGCAAGGCCCTGTGACCTGCTGTGAGTTGATCTGTCTGGCTAGCCACACTAACTGATCTGGTTCCCTTACCTGCTGCTCCAGCCATGTGCTCATCCACACTGAGAAGGAGCTCCCATGCTGCAGGCTGGATGTCCCCATACATCTCTTCTGTGAGGACAGGAGCTGCTTTGATTAGCAGTGACAAAGGTGCAGGGGAGAGGCTCATTACCTGGCGGAAAAACAACAGCCACAACAACAAAAAGCTGTGCCTTACAGCTGAGCTGTATAATCCATCCCCAGTGAACAATACACTCAGTAAAATTAAAAAACAAACAACCACAAGCACCCTAGTTTTGGACTGCACATTACTCACTGATTGCTTCTAGTTTCAGCCATTTCAGATAATGTTCCACAGAAAAATGTTGCTTTTAGCCTACACTAAAACAGCAGTGTTTGCAAGCTAGTTCCATGTCTGTTGCTGGTCACATATGTCACCAAAGTATGGATAAAGAGGACAAAAAGCAAGCAAAACTCTTCCAAGGTGATGCACAAACAGTGATATATACCCATGAAAATCCCACAGACTGTGACCTGTGAACAGACCATTGATTCTTCAGGAACATGGAACAAGAAAGAACATAGTAAACTACTGCTGTACACTGGCAGGTTGTTTCTAAACTTACTTCTGGATTCATTTTTATTTTTTGTATCCCCAATCTTGATGCACTTATCTCCATGGGAAGCCAGAGATGCTTATTACCATTTAATGGAGCTACAAGTTTAAAGGACTTTTTTTGACAGGAGTTACCTCAAGAGGCTTAAATTTAGCATTACTCAGCTGGGGAAAACATGCAGGGCTGAATTAATCAATATTCAGCAACAACAGTTCTTTCCTTCACACAGGCTTAAAGATCCATACATGTTTTCCTTCCTGTTGCAGTTTGACCTGACATTTATGTAGCAATCTCCCCAGCCAGCATACGGCCCAGTCAGTACCTGATGCCTGATATATTTTAACATTCCAGAGTCCTTCTTTCCTTCCAAGTTGATATCGATCACTCTCTTCTTTAGAGAGGGAGTTCTGAGGCATGACTTGTCTGAGCACTGAAAGGAAAAAAACAAAAAAGAAAGTGGAGTTCACATTTTGATTTCCCAAAATTTAGAAAGGGAGATCACAGATAAAAGAAATTTCCACACGCTACAAGCTGCCTAGTACCAGAGGTGCAGTACAAAACCTTCTCCAGTGCTAGCAACATGCCTTGTATCAGTTGGTGTATCTCGGCCCATTTTCTTCTCTTTTTAACACTGCTTTTCCCAATAAAAGATTAAAGCAGTAGCCTGTGAACCAAATCATGAATGTGAATATGCTTTGTGTAATCTTCACAGGTGGTACAACCAAGTATTTAAGGTGAACAGCACTTTTAGCACTAAGAGGCACAAAGTCCACAGCTTCCCCCCAAAAATCCAACTCAGCCGTTTGCTATATAGAGCTTAAAAATTCCTCTTAGCTACACTTATCTTTTCTTGTTCCTCAGAAAGCATGTGACAACTCGCTTCAAGACTTGAGCTCATGCCAGCCTGAGAGACGTCCCTAGCAGATTGCCAATGACAGTGACAAGGACAGATCCTGTTCATTATTCACAATACCAGGCACCTTTCCCAGAATGGCAGGTTTCCCTAGACTTTTTCAAGTTGGTGGTCTGTTGATTAAAACAGGGTCTCTCAATTATCAAGGGGCTCATGAGCCCCATGGAACACACAGCCTGACCTGCATAGTGCAGCTACCTCCAACCTTTCATACTGCAAACTGTGAGGGTAAAGGAGAGGTCCCTCTGGAACCCAGATAACTGGAAACGGTACCCAGGCAGTCAGAGAATGACAGCACTTCAGGTATACCAGAGCATGAGGAACAGAGGAGGCCTACAGTTATGTAAGATACTAATGTGATCAATTGCTCTTCTGCAGCGAGGTCTGTACAAACACAGGACATGTGTTTGGAGGAAACCTTATTGCCTCCCAAACTCTTTTTTTCCTTGCTGTTGCTTAATGGCCATGACGGTTTGAAGGATGATGAAACATATATGACACTGCTTTGCAATTCAAAGCTGGAGATGAAACAATACACAGTAACACAGTGTTCTTTTGCTACCTGTTCTTTTGCCAGCTGCTCATCTCAAGCCTGCTTTCTGTGGAGAAAGCAACTCTCTCTCTTCCTTAATATCTAATTGATACACTGCTTTTTCTGTGCCAGAGGGAATATATGAGGGGTAACTCTTTCCAGGAAAGCAGAATCATTATCTCTTGTTTCATCTGCTCTGTGCTTTGCCTCATAAAGATACCCTTCAAATTCTAACTTGGCAAGAAACAAACAATCTGCTGGTTGATAAAGAAACATTTTAAACTTGTCTCATAACTCCTACATCCACTTATATGGATGATAGCCTCTTTGCCTAACTGAAATCTTGATGAGATTTTCCTGAACACTTTTGCTTTCAATGTTACTGCTAAGCAGTTGGATGACTCCACCATTACTGGTACTCAGAATCCGTCATCTGTCCTCTGTAGTCAAGACTATGAAAGTATTTACCAGACACTGACATTATTCAGTTGGTACCTCTGTGGGAATTTTACTGAAAGCACAAATCTATTTCCACTGAAGATAAAGGTGCCACTCCTACGGCAAAAAGGGCACAATCTTGTTTATCTTGCAGAACTGATCATTAAAAGTGTGTCACTAACGACAGCGTAACATTAAAGACTAATGAATGCAACTCTTGGAACTGATCTGGGAGTTCAGACCTAAAAGAAAAGTTATGCAAGATTTTACAAGAATTTCAAGAATGATTCTTATTAACAGACAAGAAGGAACAAGAAAAAAAGGGACTAGACTCTAGGGGCTGATCAGCAACCAACATTCTTCCTAAACAACACAGATTACATTCTTTCCATAGTGCTAAATGACTAAACAGCTTTTTAAGCAGGACTGGGTTTAAGAAAGTGCTGTGTTCATTTTGTCATGAAAGTACTCTGTCTGAATGCATTATGCAGTCCTTGAAGGTAATTATGCCCTGTCCAGAAAAATAATAATAAAAACAAACAAACAAACAAACAAAAAAAACACATGAAAACAGTCTGCTTTTTCCAACTACTCACTTCCTTTTGCTTTTTGCCTCTTGCAGCACTGTTCAATGTGCTGTTTTCTCGGAGAGAGTCCACTGTGTCTCCATACAGGAGTTTGATGGCACGGACAAGGCGAGCACAGGACCGGCTGTGATGGAGGTAGCAGTGTGGGTGACAGTAGTCAATGTGGGTACATATGAAACTTTGTTGATTGCATAATAGGATCATAACCTTGAAAGGAATAAAAGAGGACAGTTACCTATAGAAAGGAGAGTTACACAGAGAACTGCACAGCTAGTGATGGGGATAGTCAAGCTGACTTCCACAACCTAGCCAGGGAGGCAAAAAACTCAACACAGTCTTTTGAAAAGTTAAGCCTGTCTGTGCTGAGCTCCATACTTGCTAGTAGTTCACAAAATGACTGGGCACAGCTAAATAAATATCAGTGTTAACAAAGAAGACAAAGAGACAGAGCTGGTGTAGATATGTAGCAAGATTAAGGGCTAGTAGCAAGATTAAGGTTGAGGAAAACAACATTCTCTTCAATTCTCTTCAGAAAAGCTGTTGTATCACCACTCTCAGATGAGGGCTTAGACTAGAAATTGTCAACTACTCAATCATCGTCAAATCTGCAAACACAGCAAGTTCACCTGTTAGTTTCCTTCAATGAAAAGGAAACGAAATGCCTCAGTATGCTCTCAATCAGGAATAAGTTGCACCAGTGGTTACTGTATGCTTCCCTTGGTATGCCCATCCAGCCTAGCTTTATGTTAGCTGTCTCAGTTATAATTTCTTGTGGTGGTGCCATATGGCAGCAGGGAGATGCAAAAACCATCTAAGAATAAATATTTGGGCATTTAGCTATATTGAACCCTGCTCTGCTGCAGCAACACAACTATTAGTCCCTAAACTAATTAATTAAAAGCAACCTTGGGTAAGTCTACACTTCAGTGCACACACCCAGGTGTTAAAGACCTGTACGCAGGTCTTCATGTCACGCACAAAACCAGCCACTTGGAAGCATTCTGAGGAAAAACCCAGGGGTTTTCCCCCCCCCAT